>NC_141687.1:210711754-210966754 GCF_964263255.1 Lissotriton vulgaris
CTGCTTGCACCGCGTCCTGTGCGCACTGCACTTCGCACCGCTACATGCTGCACAGACGTCCCTGACTCGGTCGCTCCCTAACAGCTCCTGGCTCCATCGCCGCATTGTGACCTGCCAGCACCGCATTGAGCACATCTCACCAAATCAGTCAACAAGTTGCTGCCAGCACTGAGCCATGAGGACACAGTACGCTGCAACGCTTCCATCTCACATCGCAACCGTGATGGTTGCCCGTGACCGGCTCATACCATCTTGTCGGCTGCAACAAGAAAGGTACTGTCTCCGAGTCGGTCGACGCTTTGACTAACCCGTACCAACACGGTTGGCTGGAAATGTTAAACTCTCTCGTGTTCAGTATCGCAATAGCCCCAAACTGAGCTAGCGAGTCAGAGGAACTGTGCTTTCACGTTATTCCTGCAATTTAAAGGTTATTTTGCACAGTAACTATTTTTGTAAGTATTGTATATTGGAGTTTTGTTGATTTTGGTCTTGTTGGTTTAGATAAAGTTTTCTAAACTGGTGTGGTGTACCTTTGTAGTGTTTTCACTGTGTTACTGAATGCCTGCACAAATGCTTCACACACTGCATCTGAGATAAGCCTGTCTGCTCATGCCAAGCTACCAAGGGGGTGAGCAGGTGTTATTTTAGAACTGTATCCCCCTTACCCTGACTAGGAAGAAGTGTACCTATTAGGACAATGGTGCAACACATTGCCAAGTACAGACACTCATTTCTAACAGTTGCTATTGGGATTTTTGCTTCCTAAAAGGCAGTTTTGGGGTAACCTTCCCCTGTATACTACATGAACTCCTTTACAGGTAGAGAAATACATATTAATAAAATTCTGACCTGCAAAACGTATTATGCAGTATAGGTTTACAAATTTTCATTGCCAAACATGTATATAGGCAGCACTAAATTACCTATACACAAATGAATTCGACAATATTAGAGAGTGATTACCGAAACATACATGTTATATTTTTACCCAAAGATCTTGTAGATAAACACATGGGAAAATTAGATTAACTGAAATATTCTGCCATCGAAATGGTGCTGTTCAGTGAACACGGGGGCAACTGGGAATGCATGTTGAGGTGTCTTGACTCAAGATATAGTGTGGAACTTGATACTAAAGACCCAAAGAGATTAAAGGAGGATGAGGAACTTCATATATTTTTATGAGAATGAGCTGTATGATTATTTCAAGTATGTTTTTTTTAGGTTTCTGAAGTAACTGTCTGTTTTTGTATTGACCAAGATAGATACCTTTTCCTTGTGTCTTTTTATTCTCCGTTTATTTTTTCATTTTCAGAGCTATAGACTGGATTATTCAAATAATGAAGGAAGAGTGACATTTGTGTGAAATGTTTGATAAGGATGTCATTTTGTTTGACAACAGAAACCCAACTATACAATTTTGTGTATTTAAATAATGTTTGGTACTGCATGATGTTTTGTTGATAAAGATACTAGACAATAGGAATTTTTATGACATATTGGAATGGTGCCTACATTTTCTAATAACTTATATGCTCACAACAGCAGAATGTTGTTTTTGGAAATACGAATATAATTTGAATTTGTGATAATTATATAATGGAGTAGCTTTCATGATTAAGAACAACTTTCATACCTTTGGTAACACCTTATCTGGTACAGACTATATCTAACCACATATCCCTTACCTTTGAATTTCCCCCATTGTCAGACTGGTTCCAGCAGATTTAGTGAGCAGTACCCCTCGCATGCTGTTATTGATCGGCTCCACGTGTTGTCGGGGCCAGTGGGACATCGCAGTACCTATATAGGCGCAACCCAGGTGTGCGCAGTGGTGCTGCTCATGAAAAATCTTCCAGATCTAGTCTGAGACGTAGGGAAATTCTAAGGTAAGGAATCTGTAGCTAGAAGTCTTTATCAGATCATTTACATTTGATAAATTATGTGTCACATATAATGGATGCGATTCATATCTGCCAAAATAAGATATATTAGGTCTTCACTGAGAGAATATATAACTCAGTATTACATATGATATAGTTGCTCTCACAAAATAGCTTCCACCTTTCAACATTGGATGTGAATGGGTATATTGGACATTTTGGGTCACATGACGACAAGTCAATATTTGTATTTGTGATTGCAAATTAATGACAACCAAGGTGAACAAGGTTGTGTTTTCAGCCAAAACAAGTCTTCTGCATGTCATGTAAAACTTAATAAATGAATTAAGATTAAAATACAATCTCTCAGATTCCTGGCCTCTTTGTCTAAGCAGCTTGTAGATAGTTGTGGACCATATTACACAGTAGCGGACACCTCCATGTAGTTATACTTATTTGAAAATTTCCAGACGTAGAGTGCTAATAAGTTTGTTGCAGTTTGACAAATCTGAACAAAACTTTGAGGAAAAAGAAAGTTTAGCCATCTCAGCTTTTACCTGGAAAGTTTCTGAGTGATCTGTTAAATGGGAGCCAAGAAAAAGTAGGAGTCCCAAAAAGTACATTTCCTATGTCAACTTCCATGGGAAAATTCTGTCGATACAGACAAAGTGGCTGAAAAGAATTACAGCAAATTTGGGGAAAAAAAGGCAGAACTTTGCTTGGAACATATGGTTTTTGTGTAAATCTGGTCATCTGGTTTCAAGAAATTGGCATTTAATGAAATGCTGGAGGTTGTCATAGAGGGGGTAAAAAATAGGTATATCTAGGCAGTTGATCGAGCGAGAGTTCTGAGGTACTGAAAATTTAAATTCAGGGCCAACTGATTGGTCGATGGAGCTTATTCTTCTCTCGTCTTTTTGGTACCAAAGGACAAGTACCAGTGCCATGGGACCATGCGATATGCCCGGCACACCGCACCTTGGAAAAAACATCCTATCCTAATACACCATCTTTTAATGCTGCCCTTTAATGTTTTGCCTGAATACCTATTTTGATATCTCGCTCTAAAAGCTATTTTCTAAGATCAATGTTTCAAAAAAGCATTATGCATCAAACTCTAAAAATGTAGTAAAACCAATGCAGAAGATGCTAGACACCACAGAGCAATTTAATGGAAACACGGTTTTCTGTTAAAAGAACTCACAGTAAATGGTAGTAATACAGTAATCCTTGAGAGTTCTGTCTGCTCAACAATGTAGGAAAAGAGCAATCAAGATAAAACATGATCTCTCCTCTGTAACACTATACAACATAAATCTCATGATTTACAGGAGAAACTTGGCTGGTGTTTCTGACACGCAATACATCGCAGTCGGCCTCAAATTGCTCCTTTGTCCTGGTCTAAAGGGACCACTGATTGTCTTTGCTGATCTGTGCTTCTTGGTGTTTTTTTACTTTTACTTAAAACTTTAAAAGTTCACATCTTTGTGTCGCTTAGTTGGATTTTGTCATTTTTTTGGCATTGTGTGCATTAAATTGGACTTAATTTTTCAAATTCCGTTTGGGATTTTAATTGTTTGGATTGTCACTTTGTTACGTTTCAGTATTGCATAAATACTTGACATTTACATGTTGCCCTAAATTAAGTCCGTCTGCTCTGTGCCATAGCTACAAAAGGTTGAGCTAAAGGTACGTTAGTATCTTGGAGAGGTGTGAATATTCCCTGAATTAGGCAGTCATCCACCCCAAATAATCATTCAAATTCATATACTAACGCATGATTCAAAGATATCAGTGTCCAGCGCCCAAGCTGGAATTCTCTGACTGCCAGAAATAGCAAATGTATGCCATACGTGATCTTGTCCTAATTGTAACTGTGAGTATTGATATTTTTCAGATTAACCCTTCTGGGAAAGTATTCACATATCATCAGTTAGAAAAATATCTGCATGAAACCATTTAATAACCATTCTTTCTGATACTGGTTACAGCAGGAAAGCTAGAGCACAGATCAGGAATCGTGACTTTCTTTTCAGGCCTGGGTTCTTTGAGCACAATCTAAAATTGAGTCTTTCAATATTGACATGCTTGTCACCAATGTGGAAGAAAATAGAGGTAAATGAGATGAAGGAATCTGCCCGCTCAGACTTCTTTAATATATACAATGTTTGCAAACAAGCAAGAGGTTTCCGCAATGGAGGAGGCGAGAATACTTTGGAAATACCAAAAATTAGATCCTGAATCAAAAGGCACTTGAGAAGGAAATGTTGCTTCTCCATATATACATATCACCAACCATAATGGTAACTGCCCAAAATTAAACTTCCCCCTAAGGCCTCTTACTTTGCCTATAGAAATACCAAATATGACCTTGGAGCAAGGGTCAAATGCAGCCTCTGTATCACAGTAGTCGGACACTTGATCTTGGGTGACAGAGACTCAAAGGAAAACTTTCATTTCAAATTTTTATAGTCTAGCAGCATCATTAATTAAACATCGAGGATAGTGCTTTGCATTTGGTTACATGACTATTTATTGCTAGGCAACATATGTTTTTCGTTTCTCTCGGACATTGAACATTTAAGAATTGAAGTTGATTTAATAAAAAGTCTAAACAGAACTGATGCTAATTATAGAAGTATAGATACTAGCAGCCAAATCAAATTAGTGTATTCACATTTTTGCATGACAATTAATTAGCTTTAACATGAAATAACTTTCTTAATAGTGTGTACAAACCCAGAAACTTTCCACAATGACAGCCCCGAATGACGAGTGGGACTGACCCCACACCACAGGGATACCGTGAGGCCGGAAATAATTATTCTGGTCGGTATTCCAACACCTATATCGGGTTATTCGTAGTTCTTCTCGTTCCTAGAATGGGTAATAACTAGCGGAGCCGGATTTCCTGGGCCACATCTGCAGGTGGCGCCTTTATTCTGATGACAAATCTGCAGAACGGAATGACCTGTGCGGGGTGGGAGGCAGGAAGTGGGCACTAGACGCTGTGGGCTGGCAGAGGGGACATTGTAGGCACTATCGGCGCCCTAGGAGAGGGCTGGACAACGTCCAGGGATGGATGGGCTTTGTCTGAACGCAGGATTTCACTAGCCGGAATTTCAAGCAGCTTGAAGCCGCTGTAGAAACACAGGGCCTCTTGTGACTGGGTGATGCTGAACACCACCCACGTGTTCTGCTCTAACCCAACACGTAATGGGACCCACAGACCCATGACAGCATACAATGCAGGACCCCTCCCCCCCACACACATACATTTAACTCATTAAATACTTGCTCTGTAGAAACTCACCGTACAGGTTCTGTATGGCTATGATGTCATCAAAGCTCAGCACAAAGTTCTTTCCCAGTTTCTTGTAGTATGGGGACATCAGGGCGCTCTTCACAGGCGAGTGCTCCAGACCCAGTGTGTGTCCGATTTCATGCACCATCACAATAAAGAGGTTCCGGCCCTTGCTGTTAAGGGCCCAGCGCTCGTCGTTATCGAAGTGTGCTTCTCCTCGGCGTGGAAAGAAGGCATGAGCCAGTGCTCCACCTTCAAGGCAACAAGACATGGCATAAGGCACGCGCGTTTTTGCAGAACTACACATCCATTTATTATTAATGGTGTGTCACATCTAGGTGTGAAATAGCATCAGATTGACATAATACATTTTCCGTTCTGTTAATACCATATTCAATAAGGTGAAAATAGATCCTTAAAAAACAGTTACAATGTAAAAGAAAAGTTATGTCATAAATGTGTTACATAGTCAGCATGATAAATAAGGCCAGTACCAAAACTGGTATGCAACAAAAGTAAACACTTACACGAGAATTGACAATCACTTACAAAGAGGTGGAATATTCATCTGTGAGCATTGCTATTAGTGTTCTCTGAAGTGATTAGTTTTCAGCTCCTTTGGGATTAATAGGGAGCTGGCGCAGTTCTTATGTCGCCTGGGATGCTGTTCCATATACCGGAAACATGAAAAAAACATGTCTGGTATTATAAAATATTTTTAAAAGGAAAACTCAAATGTAATACTTTCTGAACCCATTCCAACATTTAGTGAAAAAAACTGCTATACATCGACTGGCAACAGTCTACCTAAACAGGACCAGAATAAAAGGTGCACGACCTCATGGAACGTGGCAGTTTCTTTTGCCACACTACAGGGATGAAGATTATTAAGCAATTTGATATGAATGAGCTTTAGGTAGGTATAGCTAATACACATTGTTACTCAGAGGGCAATAATCGTTCCTTGTTTTGGCCTTCTGTCGATTTCAGGCCAATCTAACGGATTCCTTAATGTACGGCTGTATTGTAGCTACTTTTCCTTGTAATTACCAATTCAGAATACTAGTTGCCGATACATACAGCCCAGGAAACTGATAATCAACCGGAGAGTTAAGGTATGTTGGTTAACATTTGCAATGAAAATATTGGCTCCTCTTCCTCCATCAGTCTTGTAAGACTTTTCGGAGGGGACCCTGAATGTAGGTTTCACCAGAAGCTGCATTCTATAGAAGGACTGGAAGCAGAGGCTGTAAATGCCAAATCTGGTGACAACACCATGAAGTCAAAGGGCCCGCTTCACAAAGGGCCTCCACACTCGGGGGCTCATTAGGATGGCGGACCGACCTGCATCCGTCCGCCATCCCAGAGGTGGAGGGACCGTCCGCAGGGGCAGCGGCGGTCCCTCCGGTGCAATTAGGATGTGACCGCCACCCTGGCGGTCACATCCTGTATCTTTAACCTTGCGGCGGGTGCTGCTTGAAGCAGCACCCGCCGCAAGGTTAAAATTGCATGTTTTACATTTACATGCACAAAGCGGCAGGCACCGCGCGGTGCCTGCCCCTTTGTGCATGTAAATGCTGGGGGATACCATAGGTACCCCCATGTGCACCCCCACTTCAACCTTGGGGTCCGCAAGGGGCCCCCAGAAGCAAAGTTCCACATGCTTTTCCACGGCGGAAAAGCCGCCGCGGAAAAGCATGTTGTTCCAACACACATCCTAATTTGACTGACGGTGTCTTGCAGACACAGTCACCAAATAGCGCCCAACAACCCGCGGATCAGCGGCGGACGGACCTGCCGTCCGCCGCTGTCCCCACGACCATCCCACTGCCATCCTAATCTGGCGGTGGGTGTTTCCTGTGGCCGCGGCGGTGAATCCGCATCCTCCGGGCCGGAGGATGCAGATTCACCGCCATCCTAATGAGGCCCTAGGCCTGCACTTGGGGCTGAACTGCAGTATCTCATTTGAGAGGTCCCGCCAGGAGTCAAGCACACTGCTGGGCCTCCGACACGAGCGAGGAGGTCCTTTGTGAACTAGGCTTCCTACAGGTTCCAGAAAGACTACATATTTTTGTCATACGCTCTGCAAATAATAATATAGGATGACACGAAAATGTCCCGATTGGCATGATTACAAAGTTCAAATTGATATATATTAGTGGTCACTAAACAATGGCGTGTCACTTTTTCAGGCACTCGCCCATCTAGTGATATTATGTTGGTTGGTTGATGTTTTTATAACTTTATAATGAATCTGCTTGAGATGTAATTGTGATATCTTTAGCACTTAATGTTGCTTTTTATCCTTGTTGGTCATGGAAATTTTAGAATTTGGTTTCTTTTTGAAGTTTTTGTATTGCTTTTATGGCCGTAAGGCCGATAATAAAGTTTTCTTGACTGACTGATATTATGTTCTTATCTGCGCTGACCTGCACGGTTAGGTTGAAGAATTTCCATAGGCTGGACTGACTACAATCATTGGGATACATCTTTTAACCTTTTATCATTTGTTAGTTAGGCTCCTTCGCCTAAGGAGTGGAATCAATATGAGCTAAGGAAGAAAACAAACGGAAAAACGTGTCTTAATAATTCAAAGGAAGGTTTATGTAACTACATCAAATGTAAGTACACCAACAGTCATTACACTGTGGCCACGACTTCAGAAGTCACTACATGGCGTGTACCATAACATCACAACTTTGCATGCAAGTTATTTTGTTTTGTTGTGTAGCTATCTATAGTCACTGAAAAACCACCATTAAAGGTTGGCTGTAGTTCAGTGAACACAGAAGAGTCCTGAAATTCCCCAAATAAGGTGTGGATTACCAGAGTTTTGCAAGAATGTACAAATCCTTACATGATCGTCAAAGATCAATCCATGCAACTAATCCCTACAGCGTACCGCCAAAGGCCATATCCAGAGCGCATGGCCTGGCTATAAGCTGGGTTGGCCAATGCCACAGGTTGGGCGAAGGCCTAGCAGGCTCAACAGCCAACTCCTACTACGTATAACCAACTCACACACCCAAACACAATCCTTATAACCGCACAATAATTATACACCAATAACTACATAACAAACACAATGCCGACGACCTTCACAACTGCTCCAGGCCTTTGATATCCCTCAGGCGTAGTTGTGCTTTAAAAATCTATATAACATAATTTAATAAATACATACAGCTGAGGTCATGAGCATTACATTTGATGAGCGAGTTATGGTTAGCGTGACTAAATGTTCCAGTTATGGCTTATAATAATAATAATGAGTTTTGTAGAGCACGAACAGCTACCTCACAAGGAGGTGTCCCGGCGCTAAGAGAACAGAAAGGCAAAGAGTTGTGTGGCGAGACGTAGCATTGTGAAGTGAAAAGCCAGGTTTTTAACAATCGTTTAAAACAGGTTTCGGAAGGGGCCTGTTGTAGAGCAGGGGGGAGAGAGTTCCATAACCCCGCCACATTGGCCGAGAAGGTTGTTCCCCCAATCCGTGCCCTTCGCACTCGAGGGACCACGATCTTCACCCGCCCGTTGGAGCGGAGTGTCCTTGATTGATGATACCTGGGGAGTCTAACTTTCAGATAGTTAGGGCAGGTGCCCCACAGGGACCTAAAGGCCAGCGTCAGGGTTTTAAACTTGATCCGACTGGCCACTGGGAGCCAGTGCAGAGCCCGAAGATGCAGAGAGACTGGGTGTTTAAAAGGAATGCACCTTAGCAGTCTTGCAGCCGCATTCTGCACCGTCTGAAGGCGCTGGATTAAATAACGGGGGAGGCCCAGATAGAGTCCGTTTGCGTAGTCCAGCCTTGATGTTACTGTGGCGTGGACTACAGTTTTACGACACTCTACTGGCAGAAGTCTCAAGATCTTACGCAGGTTCCTCAGCTTAGTTAAGCAACATCCAGCGACTTGCCGAATATGGGAGGCGAAGGAGAGGCTGCTATCCCAGCGGACTCCCAGATTTTTTGCGCTCTGGCTTGGCGACGGAAGCGTACCCATTTCCACCGGCCACCAAAGTTCTGCAGGGGGGGGGGCAACCCTTTGCCAAAGAAGATAACCTCAGTCTTCTCAGCATTCAATTTAAGTTTGTTGGCGTTCATCCATCTGGCCACATCTCGGAGGCACCCCTTGAAAGTTGCAAAAGCCTCCTCCGACACCTCCGAGTATGGGAACACCAGCTGGGTGTCATCAGCATACAAGATTGCTTTGATCCCCCAGTTTGAAATAAGTGTAAACAGAGGAGCCAAGTAAACATTAAATAATAGCGGGCTTAGTGCCGACCCCTGGGGAACACAGCATTTTATCTTGGAGGGTTTTGAGGCAATCTGATCCAATGCCACCTTCTGTGTTCTCAATGACAGGTATGACTGAACCCAGCTCAATGCTTGATCTTTTAGCCCTATCTACGCCAGCCGTTGTATGAGCCTAGCATGATCCACCGTATCAAAGGCGGCCAACAGATCCAGGAGAACCAGCATCACTGATTCCCCGGCATCCATCGACCACCTCACAGATTCCGCTACTTCAATTAGTGCAGTCTCCGTGCTGAAGCCCGGTCTAAAGCCTGATTGAGTCTCATGTAGGACGTCATTGTCCTCTATGAAATTATTCAGCTGACGCTGTATTAACTTCTCAAACATTTTACCCGGGGCCGCCAGGAGAGAGATTGGCCGCAGGTTGCTCAAATCCAGCGGGTCTCCATTTGCTTTTTTTTTCAGTGGAAGGAGAGTGGCGTGCTTCCATACATCTGGGAATAGTCCTGAGGTGATGGACCCATTCCAAATGGACTGAAGGGTGGGAGCGACGAATTCGGTAATTTATTTCCAGAGTTTTGGCGGGCAGGGATCATCAGGAGAACCCGATTTACATTTTTGAAGCTCCTTAATGACTGAATCCAAGTCTATCAGATGGAACTGCTCAAGTACTACCAGTGGCCCTGTTTTTACTATTATGTCTGATTTCTCCGTCCTGACCTCCGGGCCAAAGGAGTCATACACTTTTTGTATCTTGCACTCAAAATACTCCGAGATGCTGGTACACAGTGACAGGGATGGAGGAACCTCTCTTTCTATACAGGTGGGTTTAAAAAACGACTGCACCACTTTAAAGACTTCCTTGCTTGAGTGCTCTGCTTCTCGAATAGTGGTCGCAAAGAAGGCTTTCTTGGCCTTTCTCACTGCCTTCTGCACATTTTTTAATGCAACCTTATATACATCCCTTTCTACGTCTCCATAACTTACTCTCCATGACCTCTCTAGTTTTTTGCAAGCCTTCTTTTCGGCTCTGAGATCGCTCGAAAACCAGGGGGCCGATGGAGACTCCCTATGTGAGGTTGCGCGTTTGGCGGGAGCTACTGAGTACACCATGCTCTTGATCCAGTTGTTGAATAATTGCGCGTTAGTATTACTAGCAGTAGTTAACACAGGTTTATTCAGGTCCAGTACTGGGCCCATGGCCGCAGGAATTAACTTATTCCAATGCCTTTTAGTAGAAGTTCATTTGCTCCTGACCGGTCTGGGCGTGTCTATTTCCACCGAAAAAGGAACAAGAAAATGATCTGACCAAGTCAGTGGTATAGCTGATTTTGCTTTTACAGTATCCCCATTGCTAATGATTAAATCTAGCGTGTGGCCTGCTCTATGTGTGGGGCCCTCGTTACATAGCGTCAGATTAGCAGTCAGCAGTGTGGACAGTAATGTTTCCGCTAGGGAGCCGCTATCCCTATCCACATGAACATTAAAGTCCCCTAGTAAAAGGAAGTGGGGGTGTAAGAGTGAGCTCTGCACAACCGTGTCCAGTAATAAATCCAAGCTGGCAGTGGAGCCTCCCGGGGGGCGATAAACTAGTAGCCCAGCCAGTGTGACCTGGGGACCCAACTGGATGCCAAAATGTATTCCTTCCGCTCCTGCTATCAGGAAAGCGGTTGATGAGGTAAGCGTGAAAGCTACCTTAACTATCACCGCTACACCACCCCCTCTCTTGCCCTCACCTCGATTAGCAAAGCACATTTTGTACCCCTTAGGAACAGCTAATGCAATAGCCGTCATATTGTCCTCCCGAAGCCAAGTCTCTGTTAGAAACAGAGCATCCCATTCAAGGTCCTCGAGGAGCGAGTCCTAAGCATAATTTGAGTGGTTTTCATAATTTATTTGGCCATTGTGCATTTATAATTAGGAGTTAGTAACCATAGAAAACGTTTTTACATGCTGGAATTGTGTTTTTAATAAAAACTTATATTTCCATATCATCTTAATTGTGACCTCTGTTTAAACTGCAATACGTAATTGCACCGCATCAATGACCCGCGGTCCACGTCTGTAAGAGCAGGGCCGCCTTGATATTCTGGGTCAGGGGTATAGTCTTTCCCTCAGGGCTATAAAGACCATGCGTGCAGCATGGGCTAGGAGGTGTGCACTTCGTTTTTTGGCCAGCAGGGGGAGTAAAGCTTTATTCAAACAGTATTGTTAGATTTCGAGTTAGTGAAGCCTTTACCTGCTGAAGTCCAAAGTTGTGGATTGAGCCTGTCTGTCTCCTAGGAGATTCTGAACAGGAGCAAGTAGCTGCCCAGATCCCGCCCCCAGGCCAGCAGACCATTGGCTATTCAGCTACCAGGCAAGCCTGAGCCCTCCTCTCACACCTGCCTAGGCCCCTGAAGGCCTTGCTGGGTGAACCCCAAATCAGTCTCCTCCATCTTGTGAGTTGCAGCCCACATGTGCCCCAGATTGCTTTGAGCAGAGTCCGGGAAGTGGTAAGGAGACAGACTAGTGCTGTCTCTTCCCAAGACAAAAAGTTATTTAAAAAACGATTTTCCCTTTCTGTGTTTACTGTCTATGCCTGTGGTTGTTACAGTTAAAAATTGTAGTTTTAGCCTGCCTGTAATTGCATATTTTATCACCTGTGTTGTGTTTTAAATGTGTGGTTTTCCCTGCCCATGATTGCCTTCATCTAGTGTGTTGAATTGTGGGATTTGCAGTCCAATTTCTGTAGTTTGTCCCTCTCATTCCTTGGTGACAAATCTGTTTTCCCTCCAAATCTCTCCTTTGCTCTGTGCTTAGGCCTGTGTGCTGAAACAGTGCAGCCCCAGCCACCATTTTGTGTTCACAAGCCAGTGAGGCCATCCCCCCTGCCCCCTCCCCCAGCAACAGGGATTTTCTACATCAGAGGGTGCTTCTGTGAGCTGTTGAAACTGTATTTACTGGGGCCTGTGCACTTCGTTTTTTGGCCAGCAGGGGGAGTAAAGCTTTATTCAAACAGTATTGTTAGATTTCGAGTTAGTGAAGCCTTTACCTGCTGAAGTCCAAAGTTGTGGATTGAGCCTGTCTGTCTCCTAGGAGATTCTGAACAGGAGCAAGCAGCTTCCAACTCCCTGACCAGCAAACCTTGTCTGAGGTTGCTGGGACCTTATATAGTGTGCTGATGGTTGGCACATGTGTACACTGATTGGTGGTTGTATCTGGTGTTTCTATTGGGTTAGGGTTAATGTCCTCATTAGCTGGGTATTTGAGGGTTCTGATTGGTTTCTCGGTCTGTGATTCAATCATTGCAGGGTTGGGACTAGGGCTAGGGTTCGGATTTCTATAGGAAGTAGGGACTAGGGCTTCCTATGTTATTGGTTGTTGGGAGTAGGGTGGGACTAGGGCTACGGTTAGACCTTTAATTGGAAGTAGCGATTTAGTGCTGCTGGTGTGATTGGTTTTTTGGACCAGTTGTGGGACTAAGAGTAGGGTTAGGCTTTCTATTGGAAGTAGGGACTAGGGCTACTTGTACCATTAGCTGTTAGGGCTAGTGTTGTGATTGGATAGTGTTAGGGCTAGGATTCCCATTGGCTGAAGGGGTCACCTGATTATTAGGGCTACAAAAAGGGTCAGGCTTAGGGCGTCTCAGCCCGGGCGTCAAGGCTAAGGGTGTAGAGGACAAGGGTAGTTGCCTGTTTGGGCCTGTTCGAGACTGGTCGGGACTAGCGCCTGAAATGCTGCCCTTTTTCTCTTAAAAAAAAATCCTTCACTCTTTTATCCCTCCACTATCCTTTTTTCTATCAAAATTAACAGACTAACATGTTCACTTCTCAAATTCCATGTTCCATATTCAACTATACTAATATACTACCCAAATGACTGAATAACATATCTACTACTCAAATTACTTCATATTCATACTATACTAATTTTCAACACTAATCCTTTATGGGTTCCGGAGTGGCGTGCTACTCGCCAAAAAAGCGCTTCAACACCCATCAGGGGTAACAAGTGCTATATGAATGCAAATCTTTCTTCCCTTTTATCCATCCTCTATCCTTCTCACGCCAAGTAACACACTAATATCCACCACTGAAATTACCTCATATTTCACCATATTAATTCACCACTAATCCTTTATAGGCTCCCTGAATAGCATGCGTCAACAAGCGAGCGATAAATAAATACTAACCTTTGTCCTACTCTATCCTTCTGCTATCATTCCAAATCCAAATAACTGACTAACATATCCACCACTTAAAATGTACTTGCATGTTTCACTATACTAATTCAAAACTAATCCTCTGTGGGTCCCGGAGTAGCGTGCTACCCGCCGAAAAAGCGCTTCGACGCCTCGTCAGGGGTAGTAAGCGCTATATAAATGCAATTACAATACAATTACAATACAATACAATGGCATTTTAGCATTGTTTTTACATGCGGGAATTGTTTTTTAAAAAAAACGTATATTTGCACATCACCTCTGTTTAAACTGCAATACGTAATTGCACCGCATCAGTGACCTGTGGTCCCCGGCTGTAAGAGCAGGCCGCCTTGGTTTGCTGGGTCAGCGGTATAGTCTTTCACTCAGGGCTATAAAGACCGCGCTGATGCGCGAGCCACCGGCGCTCCGCCAGTCTGCGCCCGGAGCGTGTCCAGCGCCAGGGACCCTGCCCGTTTTCGGTCTCAGGCCTATATGAGAAGTCAGTTACTGGTGCTGAGGTGAGTGTTCCTCTCCAGACTTTTATAATATGAGGGGGGGGGGGAAGGTGAAGAGTTCAAGTGTGCCAGCTGTGAGTTTGGCGAGACTACGGTAGCAAACACCCACCTACCTACCTACCTAGCTGTGAGAACACTAATAGAAGGGGGGGGACACAATTAAGAGGGAAACAAAAGTCCGGCAGTATCTATGAGCACAGATAGCTCAATTGCTGATCCTAGCCAGCTGAACTGTAAGGGGGGACGATGTGTGATCAGCCACTGCACTACTTACTGCTCAATATGCGCTCATTAAGCAAACACAAGCATCGGCTAGAATGCCTACTGCAGGATTCTACCCCAGATTTAATATTCCTAACTGAGACATGTACCAACCAATCATCTGCCCCGGATTGGAATATCGCACTTCCATTGGGTCATTCAGTATCCAGTCAGGATAGGGCAGGGAATATTGGTGGGGAAAAAGCGATAATTTATCGCAACCAGCTAAAGGTGCATGTAGAGGCCATCACACAGTTACAGCAGTGGCAAGGGGGGATTGGGGAGGGCCGACGACCGCAGGGAGGTCCCCCCCTGGGCGGTTTGGGAGGGCTGTGTTGGGTGGGTTTTAACAGCCGAATTATAGCCCAGGCATAAATGCCTCGGGCTCCTCCTCCCGGCCACCATTTTAGGTTTGGTGACCTGGTGGCCGGGAGGTTTTCTAGTGTGAATTTTTTCCTAGTGTTGTGGTGATTAGTTGTAGTTATGGCAGCTGAGGATTACAGAGTTTTAGAGGCAATAAGGCTTCTTAGTGAAGCAGGTAGGTTGGACCTTGTTTTAGGTGATGTTGCGGGCCCGTCGCGTCCTCAGCGCCAGGCCTCAGCAGGAGTGGCGGCGGTTGTAGCAGCGTGTGACGCCGAAGCGTCCTCGTGCAGACCTGGTAAGTGAGGGGGGCTGCTCACGAGTTCGTAAAGCGGCCCGGGTGCAAAAGCATGGTGGCTGGAGGCTGGCGAGGGTGCGCGAGACGTTACGTTTGCTGAGGTGGATGTGAGGGAGTCGGTGGCTGTGGAGGAGTTCGTTGTGGAACCTGCGGTGTCTTTACCGGTTCCGTTGCCTGCTGCGCATGCTGTTTCGGCCCCGCACTGCGGACTGAGCGTGAAGGCAAGCGCGGCGGCAAGAAGCGCTCCGCTTCGGCCTCTGCGCTGGTTTCGGGTGAGTCGCGTGTGGGGGAGGGTGTAGAGGCAGAGCGCGTGTTGCGCTCGCAGGCCCCTTCCTGTTCTGAGGCTGTATTTTTGGCAGGTGACAGGCCGGTGTTTGCTTCCGGTGATGTTTTGTTGAGGGAGGAGGGGGAGGGGGCTGGTTTGCTCGCACCGGTTCCCCCCCTCATTTGTTCTCTGTAGGCGCCAGTTCTTCTTTGCAGTTACAGGAGGTGGGGGAAGCTGCTGGTCGGGAGGTTCCTTTTGCTTGTAGCCCGCTTTTATTCTCCCCTCTTAGCTCGCATGGCGGCGATTTGGTGTCGGTGCACAGTGGTTCTGTGGGTGAGGGTGAGTGGGCTCAGGTTGGGGGGTGGGGGATCCTCTTTGGATGTTCATTATCGTGGAGCTGTGTTTTTGCCCCATTCTTCTCATTCTGTGACACCTAGTGGGGTAGTACAGGGCGATGCTGTTAGGGATTTTTTGGTTTCCTCTTCTAAAGGGGGTTTGATGACTCAGGGGGTGCCTGCTAGGTCTTGGGAGGGGTTGGATGTATTCCCTTCATGGTCAGAAGGGATTCGTGAGGCTGTGTCTCGTAGGGAGACTGCTACAATTGGTCCTCAGGGTGGCCCTCAAGGGAAATTGGGTTTTCCAGCTTTGCAAGTTGGTAGTTTCCATAAAAGTTTGGGAGAACTGGAAGTGAATCTGACAGGTGTTGAGGTTGGGGAGGGTCAGGCTGCTGGTCCGGCGTTGGCTATGGTACATGCAATGTTAGACTGGAGCAATGGTGAGGAGTTGGTTGAGCCCTCCCCCCTCCTTGTAGTGTGTCTTTTAAGACGACTGTTTCAGGTTCTCAGAAGGACTTGCAAGGAAAGGGTTTTTGGTCTGGTGATAAAGTGTCAGGCAGGAGTCAGCATATTGAGCTTCTTGGTAGCAGGGGTCCCGGCACATCAGTCCAGCCTTTTTCTTCGCAGGTTCAAGGTCGCCCTGGAGGAGCTGACTCGGTAGGGCGAAGTGCGGCTCCTTGGCGCCGAGGTGAAGGGAGGGTGGGAAGCCTAGCGCCGCACAATCCGTACCGTCGAGGGATCCCGGCGCGGTCAGCAAATGGAGGTCTGGCGCGACCTTGCTGGCCCCAACGCATCTTCAACATTATCAGCCGGATTGGTCATCTGAACATCTGCAGAGTGCTCAGCAGTTTGGGGAGTACCGGCGGGTACAGTCGGCTCCTCATTCAAGTGATCCGAAAAGGGTTGTTATGGCCCATGTAGGTCATGATGGTTCTGTAAAGGTTCATAAAAGATTGCCGGTTTCCAGCCCTCCCCGGTTGGACGAGTTTTTAATTTTGGATTATGATGAGGATACCCCTGAAGAAGGGGAGTTACGTGACACAGAGTGGGGGGGGGGGAGCAATTTCATGCTTCTTCGAGTCTTTTTCAGGCACCAGTGGTGGTGTGCTCAAAGAAGGTGGTGGTGTCTGGACCGGATCGAGATTGCTGCCCCTCAGGAAGGGTTCCTTGGACGGTGGACAATGTTGGACAAATGGCATGGAGATCGAGGCCGCAGCAACCCCCTTTATTACAACCAGGTGAGCGTTCTGAACCACGGGCCAGACCAAAAATGGTGTCTGTGGGGACGGGGGGAGAGGCGCTGGTTGAGGGAGCGGCAGGCAAATTATACAAAGGTCGTTATGTTAAAGACCAAGGAGTAGGCACAGGGGACGCGGATATCACATCCAAGGTTGAGAGTGGCTTGAAAACTGATGCCATTGATTTGGTGACAGGTACTTTGCATAGCAAGGAGCTGAAAATTAAGAAATTGCCCTACATGGGTGTCACAAAGCCTTTAGGTGCACATTTGATGCTATCCACAAAAGAGAGAATTTGGAAGGGTGAGTATGTGGAAATTTTAAAATTATTGCACAGGGAGGTACGTTCCAAGGAGGGTTCGAAGGAGGAGGAGGAGTATGAGTTGGCTAAGCGCCCCAAAGTTCCCCTCACCATTGAGAATTGGACAGCGGCCTTTTTAATATACGCTAGCGTATATTGCGAAAAATTTCCAGAGCGCTGCGTTGCTATATGGATGTTATCAGGAAGGCACAGATAACTGGTAGCGGTTTCGCGTGGGCCCAATACGATGAAGAGTTTAGAGCTCGGTTGGCTTGGGGCCCTGAGGCAAAGTGGGAGGGAATTGGACACAGATTTATGGCAACACACGATGGGGGCATCCGCTGGTGGTAAGACGATTTTTACTGCTAGTGGATTACCTTTAGTTTACCGGCCCTTTGAAGGTAAGCTCACCAGGGGAGGGGTGGGACATGCATCAGCAACACAGTCTGGGGTGGGTACCTGTTGGGACTTCAACAAAGGTTTGTGCACTAGGCAATTCTGTAAATATCGCCACGAGTGCTCACAATGTGGTAGAAGACACCCCTTGGCTAAGTGTTGGGGGCCTCGACCTACAGGGGGTCAGCAGTGGTCACAGCAGAGTGCTGGCGCCTCAGGCACACCGCAACAGTCACAGGTTACTAGGGGAGGGAAACAGAATGCAGGGGTTGGGCCCAAAGGCTCATACTCCAGTTAAATTGTTTTAATTGATGAAAGGTCTCCGGGATTATGACGATATTAGAGCACAACAACTTTTGATGGCTGGTTTTCAAGAAGGTTCCTGTCTTGGTTACTCACGGCTGCGGCGTCGGTCCAAGAATCTAAAATCGGCTGATGAGCACAAGGCTGTAGTGCAGGACAAATTGGACAAGGAAGTACAGGAGGGTAGGATGGCCGGTCCTTTTGATGACTGGCCTCTGCATAATTTGATCATTTCCCCAATTGGTGTTGTTCCGAAAAAGGAGGCAGGTCAGTACAGATTAAGTCAACACTTGTCATGGCCAGAGGGGTCCTCAGTTAATGACTTTATTGATGAGGAAGCAGCTTCTGTGTCTTACTCGTCTGTTGATGTGGCTTATGTCCTTAGTGGTGACTGCTGGCATTTCGGCTGAAATGGCAAAATGCAATATAAAATCTGTATTTAGATTGCTTCCAGTCCATCTTGAAGATTGGAATCTTCTGGGCATCCATTTCAATGGTAAATGGTACGTGGACAAGGCACTGCCAATGGGTTGCTCCATATCCTGCTCTCTTTTTGAAACTTTTAGTACTTTCCTTCAATGCTTTTTACACACAAGTCTTGACATCAGTTCGTGACACACTATTTAGATGACTTCTTTTTTGTCGGATCTCAGGGCTCTTCAGACTGTCAGGCAGCTTTGGACACATTTCAGAAGCTCATGGACCTTTTAGGTGTACCGTTGGCACCAGAAAAGACAATGGGTCCTTGTGCGACCATGTCCTTTATGGGTATTGAGATTGATTCTCAAGCAATGGAGGCTCGGGTATCAATGGATAAGAAGATGAAAATGCTGGAGTTATTGCAATCAATGTTGGCAAAAACAAAGGTTACAGTCAAGGAAGTGCAAGTGCTGTTGGGCCATCTAAATTTTGCTTGTAGGGTAGTCAGAGCCGGAAGAACTTTTTGCAGGCGCTTAGGCAGGTCCTTGTCTGGTTTTCATCTGCCTCATCACCATATGCGCTTGTCAGCAGGGGTCAAGGAAGATCTGCGCATGTGGGAAGCCTTTTTGCATTCCTTCAATGGTGTTCCTTTATTCAGGGAGGACGATTGGGTTTGACATGTTCAGATTTTCTCGGACGCAGCAGGCAGTGAAGGTTTCGGACTGTACTGACAAGGGAAGTGGTGTGCAGAACAGTGGCCTGCCAGGAGGAAGAATGGTGGTAGGAGTATTGCCTTTCTTGAACTATTTCCATTGGTGGTGGCTTTGACATTGTGGGGACAGGCCTTGGCACACAAGAAAGTTCTCTTTCGGATCGACAATCTGGCTGTAGTGGAAGTCTTCAATAGGCAATCAGCTAGGGATACGCAGATTTTGAAATTGCTCCGAGTTTTTGTGCTGGGCTGTCTTAGGTATGACATTACTTTCAGGGCCTTGCTCATTCCTGGTGTGGACAATGACATTGCGGATGCTTTGTCTCATTCGCAGTGGGAGAGATTCCATGGGCTGGCCTCCGAAGCGGACAGGACTCCAACCCCCATGCCGGAACATCTCTGGGAGGTAGGCGACACAGGTTCATACAGCTGGTGGTAGGTTCCTTGTCTTTATCTACTCGGTCTGCATATGAGTTAGCCTGGAGAGAATTTTTGGTGTCAGGGGCTTGCAGGCGTGATCCTGGCTGGAGACGAGTAGAAGATGTTGTGCAGTTTATTCTGGATTTTATGGACAGACAGTTATCCAAGTTGACCATTGCAGGCAAGTTAGCAGGCATTTCTTTTATGGGCAAGCTTTTGAGGGGTTATTCTCCTTCGGCAGGTGAGGTAGGGAAAAGAATGTTAGAAGGTTGGTCCCGGGAGCGGGTAGGGGAGCATTTAGCTCGAAGCCCCTTGTCTTGGCAAAATTTAGCTAGAGTGGTGGAGGTTTTGCCCCGGATGTGCAGGGATGATTTTGAAGCGTGCCTTTTCTCCACTCTTATGGTGTGGGTGTTTTTTGGTGCTTTTATAGTTTCGGAGTTGTTAGGTTCTAAGTTATTGGGGGGGCATGTCTGGGGGGATGTTCATCTGTCAGAGAGGGGTGTTCATTTGTGGTTACCTCGTTCAAAAACAGGCCAGAGAGCAAAAGGTAAAGGGGTCTGGCTAGACGCGGCTTCTCCCCTAGGTACATGCCCTTTACATTGGGCACGGCGTTGGTGGTCTGTTTCTGGGGGACACCTGGATGCTCTTGTTTTCAGTACGCGGACGGATCCAGGGTTACAGATTTTCAATTGCGCATGGTGCTCCGTAAGGCTTTACGGGACATTGGTTTAGATGCTAAGAAATACGGTACTCATTCCTTTAGGATTGGGGCAGCCACTGAAGCACATAACAGGGGTTGGTCTTCTCAGGACATCATGTGCTTGGGGCTTTGGTCTTCACAATGTTTTAAGCGCTATGTGCGAAGTGAATCAGAAGCGCTGGCGTCATCATCTTTTTCGTAAATTTGATACTGCATTTTTCGTTTCAGGTTCCGTGGCTGGCCCCCGCTCAGCGGTTATGACCATTTGGATAGTGGGATACTTCTTTGTGAAGCGAGCTTCTGTACAAGCTTGTGATAGATATTTTGGTTCTATGTTGGGCTTCAATGAGCGTTTTTTCTCTGTAATTTGGAAAGGCAGGGGAGGCATGCTTTGGAAGGATTTAATCCCTGCTCTTAATTCTTGGTTGGTCGGGGGTCAATGCCCAGATGTTTTAGTTATTCACTTAAGGGAAAATGACTTGTGCAATGTAAAAGGCGTCATCCTGTTACGAGCTATGAAAAAAAATCTTTCTTTGTTGAAGCAGCAGTGGTCGGGATGCCATGTTTTTTGGACGGAGCTGGTTCCGCGGAGGTCATGGAGAGGTGCACTCAAGCCTAAGGCAATTGATAGAGCTCGAAAGAAGATCAACCTGAGGTTTCCAGATTCTGTAGAGGTTTGGGTTTTGGTCGTGTGACCCATGGGGATATCAGGTATGACACGGTGGAGTTTTTCGTGGTGACGGCGTCCATCTTTCCAGGATTGGTATGGATTTGTATCTTCTTGAGTTGAGAGAAGTGCTATCTCGTTGTTTGAAGATTCAGCAGTTTGCGACATAGGTTCATGCTACTTTTTAAGTTTTTTCTCCTGTTTGGGGGGCAGAAAGGGGGGGTGTTGTTCTCCCCCCCCCCCCCCCGCTTTCTGGGTGGCGGGAATTTTGGTGTTTTTGTCAGGATTGGTAAGATTTCGGTTGGCATGTGTTTAAGTTGTGGCATTGTCAGGGGGTTTTGGGCAGGATGATTTCTTTGGTAGGTTACATAGGTTGGGGGACCTGGATTGGTTGGGGGGCAAATTGGGCATTTGTGTTATGGTTGGGGAATTTGATAAGTTGAAATGTTTATGCAGGGGCTTGCATTGTTTGAATTTTTGTAATTATGTAATGTACGGGTGGGGGCGGGTTTTGATGACGTGTTAGGGGTGGGGTTGGTGATTTGGGGTTGAGGATTTTCATATTTAGTGAGGACTAGTTTTGTACGGCTTGGCCGTGGTTTTTAATTTGTTAATGTGCACCTGTTTCAATAAAGCAGCCTTTTTCACACACAACTTTTGTTTGGTCTGCTCACCCCCCCACCCCTCCCTCCCAAGGGGAGCTTGGGGGGCAGCCGACCGCAGGGAGGTCTCCTCCCCCCCCCCGGGCAGTTTGGGAGGGCTGTGATGGGTGGGGTTTAGTAGCCCAATTGGGCTGTTTTTCATATTTGGGCTTTCTTTTCCTCCCAAATTGTAGCCCAGGCATAAATGCCTCGGGCTCCTCCTCCCGGCCACCATTTTAGGCTTGGTGACCTGGTGGCCGGGAGGTTCTTTCTAGTGTGAATACCAATTCCTGGAATAAAGTCCAAGGGGCGGAATTTGAGCAGGCTCTAAATATATGTCCTCCCTTGCGGGTCCAGGACAACAATGAGGAGGCTATCAAGTTCAATAACTGGATTGCTACAGCAGTTGACCAGGTGGTACCCGAAAGAATCATTGAAGTTAAAAGATCCCAGGCGACGTCGCCTTGGTATGGACCAGAGCTTAAACGCCTTAAAGCAGAAGGGTTGAGCAAATCTGGAGGGCGGACTATAGCACAGAACATAAGGCTGCATATAATATAGCACTCCAAACTTATAAAGAAGCTATTATAAAAGCTAAAAATACATACTATACTGCAAGAATTGAGGCAGCTGAGAACTCCTCGAAGGAGTTTTTTAAAACCGTCCGAGTGCTATCTCAACAGAAACAGGTCAGTCTATTTAAACCAGACCAAGCCTTTTGCAATAAAATGGCGAACTTTTTTCAGGCCAAGGTGCAATTAATCTAGGAGGATCTCCACAATAACATTCAGCCTGCAGGAAATGACCACAACCTTACACTGGAGGAAATAGCACCTCAGTGCCAATTGGTACATTTTAGCCCCTCACGTAAATAGAAGTCAATAAAATGTTACTCTCTACCAAATCTGGATCCCCGAAAGACCAATGCCCACCAATGGTCTTGCACTCTGCTTCCGAGTTTATTAGTACATACTTAACTCCTCTTTTAAACCAAGTGCTTGACTCGGGGATATATCCATCGGTTTGGAAAACTTCCTGCATAAGACCAATTAAAAAAAAACTACTCTAGATCCCACAGAGGTGAAGAATTATCGACCCATCTCCGGTCTGCCAATTACAGCTAAAATCCTCAAAAGGCCAGGTAAATTAGGAGCTTATGCAATATCTAAATATTAATAATCAGCTTGACTCTAGTCAGTATTGCTTCCTGTCATGTCACTCGACCGAGACCGCCCTGATTATGGCAATGGGGGAAATTCGCGGTGGGGCGGGCGGTGGGGGTTGGGGAATTGGCTCTGTCCCTTCTCTCTTCATTTCTGGTCTCTAGCCAGCAGAGTATACATTGGAACAATATGCAATCTGAAGCTTTTTGCACACCGTATGGAATGCCGCAGGGATCTGAACTGTCACTCACACTGTTTGATGTATACGCTGCTCCACATGCTGCACTCATCAGAGTATGGTTTTTCGCAGGTTTCTTATATAGACGACTTGCAGAGGTCGGCCCGGGACCAGGTTTCGATTCCCGACGCGGCAGGGTCTTGGGCCATGGTCAGCGGACTCGATAATTTTCGCCTCGGAGCCTACTCCAACCATGGGTCCCACTCAGCAACTCTGGGCAATAGATTGCTTAATCTCTACTAACGGCCCCATCAGCGCCAGGGATGCTTGTCTTCACCTTGGAGATACCCAGGAGGGACCATCTCACAGGGAAACCCAGGATGGGTTCCCCAGCGGTATACAGCGCCGGGACGCCCCTTTGCTGGGGCAGCTGTGCGCTTTACAAGTATACGACATTTAACATTTATATCCCCCAGGATCTGAAGAAATCAGTGGTAGTTGTCCTCGCGACTCGACTATTGCAATGCGCTTTATATAGACGTTGATAAAACCCAGAGGTTAAAACTACAGTCGATACAAAATGCTGCTCATATATTGTTAAATATCCCTAGAGAACATTACACCTCTGATGCTATTAGGTCATTGCATTGGCTCTCAATTTGGCAAACGACTGAGTTCAAAGCCTTGTGCCTGATTCATAAGACATTGTTCGACGGAGGGGCTGCAGATTTTCGGAATCTCTTCTCTTGTTATACCCCCACCAGAAACCTTAGATCCACCGATGCAGTTTTTATTTGTATTTCCAAGATTTGCAAAGTCAGATGGGGAGGCAGAAGTCTGTCAAACTGTGCAGCCAAATTGTGGAATCAGCTGCCTATCTCTATGAGATTAATGTCGAACAGGCTTCTTTTCAGGAAGGCACTAAAATACGTCTGTGTCCACCTCCTTAATAATCAGTCATAGCTGCTACGATCCCCTATCTCACCTTTTAGCGCCAAGACGCCTCGGCATTATAGCGCTCAAGTTTCAAGTTTATTTTATTATGTTTTGGAACTCCAAAGAGGTCCACATAAAAAGATACACAATACAAAATGCTCGTTCTAATGCAAAAGACATTTACAGAATTTACCAAAATACAAGATAATCAACATAACACAGTTAAAAGACCATCTAATAAATATCGAAAAAACTTTAAAAAAAGTTAAAAATACTAAAACAGAACATTTCATTGGGGGGATTATATAAAGCGTGTAGAAAGGAGTTGGCAGTAAGAATGCTTAATTTCAAGCATATTTGTCTCAGCCACTTACGCCGAAGTGGTCGAAGTACAGGACATATAAAAAGAACATGTATACAATCTTGAGTAAACAAATTACAGAAATTGCAAATTGCCGAACAACCACACCAACTAGCTATAAGATTATTTAAGGGCAGAAGATCCTGCCTCAGGAGAAGCCAAAACCACCGTATGCCGTGGGATAAGTTCCAGGCAACATAGGGTTGCATATGTTTTAATACGCAAGTATCAGTAAGAGGAGTGACTCCCTTCTTTACAAGAATGGACTCCCTGTCCAACCTAAAACTAAGATCCCAAGAGGCCTGTTTCAGAAGTGATTTTAACCGGCCGGCAGACAGAAGAAAATGCGTACTCTCCTCCAATTGTAGAAGGGCTGCGGCCCTTCTAAAATTCTTTACAATTATGGAGTACTCCCTTAAGGTGCCCAGCAATTCAGTCTTCATCAAATGTCTCAGAGTCCCCACTTCCCCTCTAGCCAGACTGGCTACCCAATGCACTAACCCTGCCAGGCCCTGCACCCAACTACTACGGATGCCGAATTCAAGTCTCAGGGCTGCCACTGTGCAGGCGGTGTTGGTAGAGGCTAAAAACCGTAAGATTTTTCCTTCTGCAACGTGTAAAAAACCCCATTGCCCCAGATCGGGATGACGGGATTTTTGCCCGAAAGACCTCCAGCAAGTAAGAGAAATGTCTTCTCCCAGTGGCAGAGTATAATGCACTCAGGCTTCTACCCTGCGCCAGGGCCTTCCGGGTGTTATTATCAATGTGGGCCTTGTCACTTAGATTATCAGATATTATTTTCCCCAGGAAGACACAAGACTTTACCACCTCCAGCTTATGACCTCCTACTGACCAACCAAAATTCTCATATTTTGATTTTTTCCTCCCAGAGATACACATGATTTTACTTTTCGCTGCGTTTATCTTCAAGTAGTGGGATTCTGCAAAATGGTGCAGAGCGTGCAGATGATTGTTTAATCCTTTGGGCGTTAAGTCCAATATAAGGATATCGTCCGCGTATAGCAAACAAGAAATTGGAGTTCCCCCCAACACTGGGGCTATACCATCACAAGAAGATAGAGACATAGGAAGATCTGAGATGTGCAGGGAAAAAAGCAGAGGAGCCAGAAGACAGCCCTGCTTTAGTCCGTTAATGGTAGGAATTACTTGAGATAACCCCCTATCCCCTCCTTGGAGGACTTGGCACCATGTGTCGGAGTGGAGAGCCTGAACCAAATCTAACAGGAGAGGAGGCATGCCTAGGGCAGATAACTTTCTCCACAGCATGGGCCGATCCACTTTGTCAAATGCTGCGGAGAAATCTATAAAAGCCGCAAAGACTCTGCCCCCACGAACCCTTACATATTTATCAGAGATTATCTGAAGGGCGGAAAGGTTGTCTAGGGTGCCATGTCCCTTACGAAAGCCTGTCTGTTCTAAGGGTAATATGTGACTCCTATCGACCCAATCATTATTCAAAGATAAGAGACATTTAGAGAAGACTTTACCAATTGCGTCGAGCAGGGCGATTTGGCGGTAATTCTTGGGTGCATTCCTGTCGCCCTTCTTAAACAATGGCACCAATATACTCCCTTTCCAGGACAAGGGGATAGTTTTACTCATGAAGCAGAGCCTAAATATAGGAAAAAGGATTTTGCTCCAGGCGACTGAGTCCTGTTTCAAGACTGATACCGGGAGCTCACCAGGCCCCATTGCTGCGGAAGAGAGCAGTTCCTTTATGGCCAGTTCAATAGTTTTTTCATAAGGGAAATCTATTGGAAAATTACTCTCTTCACAGGATCCCTTATACTCGGCCACTGACCCATTACTAGCATATAAATTAGCGTTGTAATTGACCCAGGTTTGTTCAGAGATGGGGATTGGAAGGGGACTATCTCTTGTTCCACAGCCCTCCCCGATTAGAGACCAGAATAATCTTGCGTGACCGTTGACTACGGCCTCTCGCAAATTGATCCATAGGGAATCCTCTTTTTCTTTTTTTATTTTGATCTCGGCCCTACGTCTCCTTTTTAAGAGGACTATTTTGCGATATCTTTCGGGGGATCTGGACAAATATTGTTCCCTCACCAGTTTATTTATTTCCTTATTTAGGAGGATAACCGATCTGGGGATAATGGTCTTTTTTGTGGTTTGATTGGATTTTCTTGCGGCTGAAGTGACCTTCATAAAATCCTCGAAATTAATTAATTAGGCCCCCTGCCAGTTATGAAGAACTTTTACTGTTTTCTCCAGGATGTGCTCCAGGCCCTTCATGGCTTTTGAGTTCCAAAAGCATCTTCCTGTTTTATTACTGAAGTTGACCAAGTCACCATTAAGGGACCAAGGGTCAGCATTGGGAGGGGATATGGAAAGAGTTATAGTGATCACCTTATGGTCACTGAATATAGTCTGAGAGACCACCAGATCTCTCAGGAGGTGAAAGAAGCAATGTTCAATGATTACGTAATCCAAGATCGACTCACTTTGATTGGATTTGTGTGTAAAGTTTGCCGGTATATCGGAAGGAAGCCTTCCGTTTGCTATAATACCCTCTGTTTCGGACAGTTCTTCTAGGAGAAGTTTCCCTCTCTTATTAGTTCTGATTTTAACTGGAAAAAGAGCTTGTGGAATCTGGAAGGATTCCTCTTTAAACTTGTTTCTAAATAGATCCAAGCTTGAGTTCGAAACTTTACAGTTAAGATCTCCCAATAAAATTACATGGGGGGGTGGGAGCTGTATCCTTAATTTGTTTAATAAAAACAAAGACTTGTTTTAGTACTGTATTAAAACAATCATCGGGGTGGATATAAGCATTTATTATTACCAGGGGGATCTTCTATTCCGCATTGTCAAAACTAAACAGTGTCACTGCCTGGAAAAGGTTGCTAGTATCTAAGTGGTGGGAGTATTTCCACTTTATCCGATTAGAGAACAGGCACGCAATTCCCCCTTTTGCGTGCCCTCTCTTAGAGGGGGAAGCTCCTCCTTCCAGGACAAAATAATCCCTCCCCACAATCATTTTGTTCACACACCACGTCTCTTGAATGCAGATCACACTAGCATTCAGAGAATAGAGATACTGCAACTTTTCAGGACTGTTATTGATTCCGGCAGCGTTCCATGAGAGCTGCAGCTAAAGATGAGAAAATAGTTTAGGGTTGTCTGTTGATTTACTGGAAAGAGTACCAGGCAACCAATTCCATTGCTGACAGTCCTCTACTTTATTACTGTTTATGGATAAAGAGGGAGGAGTTACATGTGTCACTAGCCGTTTAGTTTTGGATATGCAGATCTTTAAGTCCTCGAAAATAATAGGAGGACTGGCTTGTCCCGAGCCCAGAGACCTCCTATCCAAGAAGCCGTCTCTACGGTTGGAGAGAAGAGGCATTACGTCAATCCCATGACTCTGAAAACTCTCAGCCTGCTTCAGAATAAGGTTCACAATTAGTTTGGAATAGAACTTTACCCTAATGCACGACCCGGCCTGAACTCTCAAAATTGAGACCAGATCGACGTCATTAGATTGGATTACCTTCAAACTCTCCATCTCTTTGAAGCATTTAAGAAGCAAGGTTCTATTCAGTATTAAATCAGGGTCAAAGAGAGGGAGGAAGTCTAACGTGAGCGTATCTATACTTTCCTCTGTGAAGTTTACCGAGGATTTTTTTTTTAGAGCATACTGCACCTTCTACCGTGGTATAAAAAGAGGGAGCGGTTGGATTGAGGGCAGATGCTACGCTAGGAGCTGGTTTTATCATCTCCACTATCGGAAGGAGATTCATAGACCTCCCCACGCCAATGTTAGGACTACCTAAATTGGGATTCGTACAACTGGAGATGATGTCATTGTACTCTGAGGGGGGAGCTGGAACATCGTCTATTTGCGTATTTAAACCTTGCCTCAGATTTCCATCATCAATCCCAGCAATGACGGGCAGAGAATTATTTTCATCACTCTTAATATGCGAGTCTTGAAAATCACCAAAAATGATTTGTCTCTGCCTCTTTTTTTTATATCTGCGAATAGGTTTCCTCTTTTTTCCTCTACTCCTTTTAGGCTTTTCCATTTTTACTTTTTCCTCCTTCTCCTTTGTCTCTGGGACAAAAATAGGGAATAGCTCCTTATCAGGTTTTAGATCAACTGCTTCACCAACTTCCTCTACAACTTCAAGAACAGAGTCCACAATACAATTATATGCAGAAGATTTAGGGGCCGGTTGTAACTCATTTCTGACGGTGACAGCCGGGGCATTCTGGACTGAATTTTGAAAAGAGTCCAATGGCTTAGTTCCTGGAGAGGTATCACTACGGGACTTAGGCCCTAGCAAACCAGCATGAGGATCTAAACCGGATCCCTTTTCTGAAGATTTATTAAATAAGACCTTCAGTATCTGGGTAACTGATTCCAGGACACAGTCAGAACTTCCCACAAATGTACCTAATAACAATAGTATAGAGGAAAGCAGATGTTCTAAAGAGATCAAGGACTCAGAGATGGGTTTTACAGGTCTATCTGGGCAGGTGGGGGGAAATTGGGTGAATACCTGATACGTTCAGCTCGAGGCTCTTTGAGATGTTGGACTGCGAGGCTATATCTTGAGATTTAACGGAGGGAGTACTACTATAGAGTTGAAGGCCTGAAGGAATAGAGACAAACGGGGTCTTAGTTGCCTCAAATAGTTTCAAGGATCCATCTGCTAAATACCGCCCACAGAGCTCCAAGTCAATATCTAGCAGTTGAGAGTCCCCATTACCTACTTCCCTTGGGTGGGAACCACCTGATAATTCATGTATCAAGTTGAACCCAGACTTTAAAGAAATATTATGCTGCTGCACACACTCAGCTCTGAGAGCGGGCGACTTAGCGCTAAGGGAAGCAGAAAGTTGTGTTGGAATAATTCCCTCGCAAACCTGTGAGTTTTCGGTTAAATTATTTTCCAAAATCAGACCCAGTGCCGGCCCAGGCGTCCCCACAGGTGAACAGACTACACCAATATCCTTGTTTACAATTAATTGCTCCGAGCCAGCCCCCGTTGACGTATTCTTATCTTTAGACTTTTCCCATAAATGGAATAGCTGGCACTGGCCCTTTAGTTGCAGGTTATGGACATCCTTATTTCGAAGAGGGTTAGATTTAGTCTTTGCACAAGACCTTCCCACCAAGAGTCTCCCTGAATGAAGCTTTTAGCTGTCATGTTTATTTTTGTATTCAGAGGAAGGGGTCCCAGTAAAGTAGGACAAAGATTGTGAGTAGTAAAATTATAAGTCACACAGATAATGAATCCATCCACACTGTTTTATTCACAATGGGAATGCATATTAAATATACAAAAGTTAGAACATTAAATACGTGGTTTAGGCAGTCCCCCAAGAAAGGGAAGTGGGGGTGGGGGTTTGTGATCGTGTGAGGATGAAGTGAAGGAGAAGAAAAATGATTCAAGGGTGACAGTACAATCAACCAATAGAAATCCTCTAGTTGACAAAGTTACACATTATGTACAAAACACATGACATATTAGTCAGTTTTCAAAGTAGAGCATACTTCACATTGTTCAATTAATGTTTATTTTTGTAACAGAGAGAAACCAAGTGCAATACTTAATGCAGGCTAATAAATAAATAAAATAACACCGTAAGAGTTAGGGCAAGAAAAACTATATGGAGCAGAAATTATCAAATGTTGGAGCCAGTGTCTATGCCAAGAACGAGTAAACAAACAATTTAAGTGAACCAACGATTATAAAATTGAAAATAAGTGGGCCCAGCCCAGCCTACTTCGGCCTCTGAGGGCTTAGCCCAGTGCTCCCACGCGCTCCCGCGCTGCGGGGGCTTCTGTCAGTTATGTAGTGAGCGTGGTGGGCGGGTCCGAGCTGGGGAACGCTGACCAGGTGTTACAGGTCACGCAGGGACTCCTGGATGTTGGAGTCCCTGCAGCGCTCACAGTCGCCGGCTCTGCCCCCTTTCGCAACCCACTGCACAGCGCCCGGACTCCCAAGCTTCCCCCAGTGTCTTATCTTCTGAAGCGGCACCCGCGCAGCGGGTGCGGCAAAGTGTGGGCTCAGTCCCTTCAAAATCCTTCAGCGTAGACCTTCTCACTCAAGGGTCCGCGACAGGCAAAAGGCGCAACAAATTCTCACAACAGTTCAGGGAGCACCTGGTGATCAGCAGCGCGGTGGGCGGGTCCGAGCTGGGGAACGCTGACCAGGTGTTACAGGTCACACAGGGACTCCTGGATGTTGGAGTCCCTGCAGCGCTCACAGTCGCCGGCTCTGCCCCCTTTCGCAACCCACTGCACAGCGCCCGGACTCCCAAGCTTCCCCTGGAGTCTTCTCTTCTGAAGCGGCACCCGCGCAGCGGGTGCGGCGAAGTGTGGGCTCAGTCCCTTCAAAATCCTTCAGCGTAGACCTTCTCACTCAAGGGTCCGCGACAGGCAAAAGGCGCAACAAATTCTATATTATAGCGCTCTATAAAAGTATATCCTATCCTATCCTACCCTTTGATAATGACTGGTGTCATTTGATGAATCTTCAGAAAACTTTCCCCAAAAATTAATTCACATCAGCTCTTTCCTGGAAAGTTTTGGCGTGATCCATCAAGCAGGGGTTGAGGAAAAAAAAGGGAATACCAAACAATTTCCACAGGGATATTTTACCAGCGCTTGACCCGAAATGGCTGAACGGAATTACAACAAAGTTTGCAGAAAGCCATTAGGTTTTTGAGAGGAAACAAAAGTTACTTACCTGTATACTCTAGTTCTCCAGTATTGATATTTTTTTTATAGATTCACATGCTTAAGTCGTCATGGTGTGAGTTCCATGGTAACAGTAATATTAGTGATAAAGCATAAGGATTAACTACATTTAAAAGACAATAGCATTTAGTAAACGATTTACGTTGTTTTAAAACATCCAAACTTCATACAGTCTGAGCTCTGACCCTAGAGTAGTCATCCCCTGCAGATCCACCATACTTCAGATTTCGAGCACAAATGTAAACCATAAACAACAAAGGTAGCAAAAAAGTGAGCCACACCAGGGAGTAGGGAGGGTAGCATGTGCATCTACAAAATACATCAATACTGTAGAACCACAGCGTAAAGGTAAGTAACTTGTCTTTTCTCCAGTATTGTATCTTTTATAGATTCATATGCTTGAATCAGACTAGCTAGCAGTATCCAAAGACTAATGGAAGTGGGAAGGAGAACCATCCCACCATGAAACCAACTAAAATATGAGTAGTCAGTTAAATTCCTGTGAAATTGCACACAATCAGAAGAGACACAGTCATCATAATCAAATTATTACTAAAATGTTATAACTGAAATAACAGCTTAGAGCAGAACAGTAGCATACCTTATGCAAAGTCTCGCCGGAGAGCAGCCTGACTGCTAAATCTGCTTTACTCAAAGCAGTGATGCTTCTTAAAAGTGTGAGTGTTCACCCAAGTTGCTGCCCTGCAGAAGTCCGGTAGAGATACTCTTGCAAACCGGGGCTGAGGAAGATTCTACCTGCAGAGTAGGAGGAGCCTTCACTTTGCAGATAGTGGACACCCGCCTTTTCATGGCAGGAGGGCATAGCTGAGGAGACCCACCGAGCAATACTAGCCTGCGTTAAGGCCTGCCCTTTTCTATGAGCAGAGAATGAGATGAGCCACTGAACTGAATTTCGTTTTTTCTGCCGTTTTATATAGCGCAAACTTGACCCAAAGATATCTGGTATCAGAGCACTTTACATGAGCACCAGTTTCATTACAGACACATTAACTTTTGTTAGGCATGGGGAGATTAAGTGATCTGCCCAGAATCACAGGATGTCTAGCGTAGTTGCCGAGCTCAAACCCAGTTCCCCAGATTTGAGGTGGATCACCATAGCCATTAGGCCACATCCTCTCCCCTTTATGGAAAGTCTTATTTCTTTGCAAGTATAATGTCAAACAACGCTTAATGTCCAGCGAGTGCAATGCTCTCTCTGCCGTTGAAGGAGGTTTGGGCAAGAACGACAGCAGATCACTGGTTTATTGAGGTGAAAAGTTGAAAGTGCCTTGGGAATGAATGAAGGCTTAGTGTGCAGGACTACTCTTTCCTCCAGGAATTGAAGGTAAGGCTCCATTACGATAAAGGCTTGAGTTTTGCTAATTCGTCTTGCAGAAGTGATGACTAAGAACAGCCGCCATCCAAAAAAGGAATTTCAGATCATACTTGGGAAAAGGTTTAATTGGAGTCCTCATGAATTGCAACAGAACAGTGTTGATCTGCCAAAGTACTGGAGGCGGCTTAATAGGTGGGTAAGCCCTGAAGAGATCTTTCATAAATTGCTTGGCGAGACTGTTAGACTACAAGGAACAACTGGCCAGACTGCTGTCTGTACTTCGAAATAGACGCTAAGGGTACCTTTATGGGTGATTTGGAAAGACCTGATCTGGCAAGATGGAGAAAATAAGGTAGAACCTGCTCAGGTGTTGAAGAATGGGGATGAAACGACTGTGAACACACAAATACACATACATATACACATAAATACACAAACATATATACACACGCACACATATATTGAAATTAATAGTCTGTTTATTCTAATCATGACGTATGAGGTGTAGAACTATGACCAGTTGGTTTAAACAGACAACTCATACTTGGAAATGCCAACGCAGCCGGAGTAAACACATGACGACTTGGTACCTAAATTATTGTATGCTGACTGTTGAAACACTGACTGATTACCAGGAATTATGTTTAACAAGTTTTCTTTTCTATATCTCTCTCCTCTTTTGAGCCGCTTCGCATGTACACTGCAATCTACACATTAACAGATCACTATTAAGGATGTGCTGTTAAGCCACTAGACATTTATTTATACAAATGTACACTTGGTTTGTCATGAAGGTACTTAGCCAATATATATGCATAATTCTTATCACAACATACTGGCATTTGGAGGTTGCAAGATGGCCGCCGTAGTTGTTGACAGGTGTTCCATAAACGTTTTGGAACATAATAGACTTCAGTCTATACACAATGTGGGAGGGTAGGCACTTTGCTGATTTCAGATGTACACGATATACCAAATTACAAGATGTCTGCCATAGAAGTGTGCCATACTACATGACTGTTGATGTCCATTGTCTGTGTTTGGTATTTCAGTGATTGTTAGAGTAACTGTATGAATGAGTGTATAATTGTAATGGTGATTTTTTAACATAGTAACTATGAGTTACTATGTGTATGAATAAATGAGGTGTTGTGTGCATAACTGTATAGGTAAGTAAATGTAAGTGTGATTGATTTTTTTCAAGAGTGAGTAGGATGACTGCATAACCTACTAGGATGACTACTGATGTGTCAATGTCTATATAGGTGCATAAGTGCATTTGATAGTGTTGTATTATCAGTGACTACATGTATAAGTGATTCTGTGGGTGAATGGGTAGTTGTGTGTGTAGACTTAGTAATCAGTGAGTGGGTATGTAGAAACTGGTATTGGTGTGTCAATGGTTTCAAATATGGTACTCTGTATTTTACAGTGAGTGATGAAAGGTTATACTAATGTGTGATGACGTGTATCAGATTGTTACGAGGATGATGTCATCAGTGATGTCATTGACCAGGTCATGAAGGATGTAATATGTGACATTATCAGCAGTGCATTGCGGGCGTGCGAGTTATAGTTAGCAGAACCAACTATAACGGAGGAATTTCTATGGTTTTGTACGAGTGAATTGGCCAGCTAAGTAGAAAACCCCTGGAATTTCTATGGTTTTGTACGAGTAAATTGTCCAGCTAAGTAGAAAACCCCTGAAACCTATGTTTTTTTTCAGTGAATATCCAAGGTTTTTTAAATGTTAATTTCTAACTATAACGTCTCTGAAACGTATTGTTTAGGTAAATTTTAAATGTTTTTTAAATGCTTATTTTTAAGTAATAGTTATACCTATTTTTTTATACTGAATTTCTATAGTTTTTTCACGGTTTACTTACAAATATTTTAGGTATTAAACAACGTTGTATATTTTTTCTGAAAATTGCAAATAAATAGTAAAATCAATTTTAAACTGAAATATTTTTGATTTTTTTCTTTTCTTTTTGTATTTTAATATATTGATATAATTTTCTTTTTGTTCAGATTTTTTTGGGAGTCGCGTACCCAAAGCATATCTACCGCAGCAGGTCCGCCTATTCTATGCGTCATTTTAGAAAAGTCATGAAGGATCTGCGTATGGTGAGCGACCTGCGTTGCGTGGTGTGCGTGACTGGTATGCGACCGGTCCGAGACTTCTGCACATGCGCATTACAGTAGGCGGTGCTTGCGCAGTGGCGGGCCCCACGTGACGTCATATACGTACTGGGACGCGCTGGGTGCGCGACTCCCGCAAATTGTTTTTATGTTCTAAAATAAAATGTATGTGTCTTTAATATACATATTAGGGAAAGAGATTATCTATGGTATTCATAAAAATAATATATTTTTACTTGTAATAAACATTTTAGAAAATTTTTGCGAAGTCGCGTCGGGTGCGTGCTTCATGAGTGCAGGGTGCGCGGATCCATTGTGAACGCAAAAAAACAAAAGATTTGATTGGTTCATAACTTTTCCCACTGTAACTATTTAAGGATCCCACCCATTTCAATCATTCTTGTTGGAGCATCTTTAGAGAGACATCTCTTTCCCTACAAGATCCATTTTTGCTTTTTATTTTGGTGTTCTTCTAAAAATATCAAAAAAATTGCTTCTGGAGAGCAGCAAACGCAGGAGGAAGTAACTTCTGAAGAAGAATTTTGCAGGAGGCCCCACGTCCACAGAGGCCGGAATCTGTTGTGTGGAAATTATTCACTTTTCCACCTGGAGAGAAGAAAGTAAACGCGACAAAGGTGACGTGCAAAATTTGTGATCGAGTCCTGTCAAGAGGGAGTGAAAAAAATTCTCTTGTGGCACTGCTTCTACGTATAAACCTCTCCGGACCATACATCCTCTCAATCTTGCTCGGGAGGAATCGACGTGAGCTGCTTTGAACCCCTCACCTGCTGTGGCAAGTACATCTGGAGCGTCCTCAGCAACACCTGCATCGGACATTAGGCCAGAACTGGCCTTTCTTGAATGCCACTGCGTTAAGTGCAAGAAACTAATATGCTTCGATGATCAGTCAGTGGATGCAGTTTGTGCTGCGCAATGCAACCATTGTTGTTAATTTTTAAATTTTGGGGGGTTTTGGAATAAGTAATTTATTCGTTCTTTTTTTGTTCATTTTTTGAAAAACACCCAAAAAATACAAAATTGTTCAATTTCTTTTAAAAAAATACAAGAAAAAAAAGTTCTTCTCAGAACTACCTTATCTGGTTAAAGAAAACTATAATTGCATGGTAATGTGCGAAAGTTTGGTTAAATATATGTATAGAGCATGATTGACTGAAATAATGCATTAGTAGTGTATGGTGAATTTATAGGTGAAGATTTATGAGGAAGTACTGCAGCGTGACACTGCAAGCTCCTTAGCTGTACTGCGGCACTTCAGAAGCACAGGAATGTGACATATGTACATGAATATGTTGCAACTCTGTGCTTCCCTCTGTACTGCTGCACAAACTCCAGCCATGCGGTGACAGAGGCACCCTTGCACCATGGTACAAGGATGTCTGTGTCGTGGGGAGATTGTTTTTGTGCAGGAAGGGACACCTTCCTGCACAAAAACAATCAGTAAAGGCATTTTCCTCTTTCAATGTATGCTGTGGGATGCAGCATGCATTGAAAGTGAAAAAAATGAGGAGAAATGAAAACAATTCTCGTTGCGCCTTTCTACACCAACTCTAGGATGGGTACTACTTCAGTATTTAATGGAGTGGACCAATAGTGCGTATCTTTTTAGAGATTTGTAGGGATTATGCACAGAATATTGTATGTGTACTTGTGTTGGTGCCTAGTTCATTTTATAAGAATGCCACTAGTAACTGGAATGATGACAGTGTGCAAACAGAGTGAACACTTAATTTATAAGTGCTTACGTATTGGTGGAGTAATAGGATAAGTAGATAGTAGTAGATAAGTGATTAAAGAAGTGCAGGGGACAGACTGGACGATTCCTACACTGCATGAGTACTAACTGGGTATTTAGAAGAGTGTATCAACAATATGTAGATAGTTAGAGGTCTGCTTGGATAGTGCACAAAATATTATAGCTGTACTTGTGTTAGGAGCTAGGCCATTCTAAAAGTTTGTGACTAGTAAATAGAATAATTACATTATTACAAACAGAGAGTATAGTGAATTTATAAGTGCTTAGGTATTGGTGGAGTAATAGGATAAGTGGATAGTGCTGGATGGGCGAATGGAGAAGTGCATGGGACAGACAGAAGGATTCCTAGACTGCATAGGTACTAACTGGGTATTTAGAAGAATATTATTAGTATGTAGCTGGTCAGAGGTCTGCATGCATAGTGTACAAAATATTGTCCCTGCACTTGTGTTAGTGGCTAGGCCATTCCTTAAGTATGTAACTAGTAACTGGAGTAATGTCAGTGCTGCAAAGAGAGTGCATGCTAAATTTATCAGTGCTAAGGTATTGGCAGAGTGATAGGATACAAAGATAGTACTGGATGGTTGAATGGAGTAGTGCATGGCACAGACAGAAGGATTCCTAGCCTGCATAGGTACTGAGTATTTAAATGGCTGTATCAATGCTATGTAGCTGATTAGAGGTCTGCAAGAATAGAGCACAGAATATTGTAGCTGTGTTAGTTTACTGGCTAGGCCATTTCTTAAGTACATGACTAGTAAGTAGAATAATTTCAATGCTGCAAAGAAAGTACATGTTGAATTTATAAGTGCTTAGGTATTGCGGAGTGATAGGATATGTTGATAGTGCTGGATGAGTGAGAGACGGCTGGATGAGTGAGAGATGTATTGACTTAGACCTAGGTTTACAAAATGTGCACATTAAATGGTTTTCAGGGAGGATTAAAATGGCACCAATTGATGCCATTGCTTGAATCCTTTTTGCATCTCCAACACCCTGACCTCATAATTGTGCACTGTGGTGGCAATAACCTACACACATTGACTGGGGAGGTCTGGAAATGCTAATGAAAGACACCTTTGCAGAATTGATGTTACTTTCACCCAAATTGCCTTTGTCTTCTCTAACATATGCCAAAGACAGAAAGGGAACTGGTCCAATCAATTCTGTCCACAGATTGAGAAAGCTAGAAAAAAAGTCAATAAAGCGGTTTCTGCTTATCGCAGGAATTATAGTATGGGGTCCATATACAACAACAATCTGCGTTTTAATATGGATGGTGTACTTTTCACAGATGAGGGAAACAGTCTTTCTCAACAACTTTAGTCTCTGCATAGGCACTTGCATGTAGATACCAAAATCTCCCAATAAACACAAGGGCTCTTTTTAGAGGCACCCAAGATGCAAACATATAACCTAGATTTATAATAAAAAAATCGTACTTTTTTTTGCTGGGATTCGCGCACCCAGCGTATCTAGGAGGTGCGCACCCAGCGCGTTCACACCAGGGGGCCGTGCTGGGTATCACGCTGGAGTCGCAACTCCAAATTTTGTAATAAAAAAAAATGGCTCCTGCCACTGGTTTCTACTCGCCCCGGGGACCCCATCTCCCAGGGCCTATACACAACAATGAGGACTGTGGGGGGAGCCACAATACCTCCACGTTCCCGCCGGCTCCCCGCGTCCTGCGAGAGCCGGCATTCCTTTTCCACATGGAGAGCTGCTGACATACAACTCCCCTTGTGGAAAAGCAATATGGTTTGGATTTTGGTACGGTAGGGCGGGAGACGTGCTCCCGCCCTACCATAGCAAACAGCAGTGTCTCGGGATTGGGCACCGTGGGAAACTGCAGGAGCCAGCCATGGGGGGCGGTCCCCAAGGCCATCAAAGGCTCCAGCCCACCTCACAACATTTGTAAAGCCCTGGGATGGTGGTCCCGGGGCAGCGGGGGGACCGTGTGCCCCGCAAATTTATTAATAAAAGCCCCGGGGTGGCGGTCCCCGGGGCTTGGATGCCCCCCCACCTAAAAAAAAAAGTCCCAGGGGGTGGCGTTCCTCGGGCTGCGGAGAGGCTGCGTGGGGGGTATTGGGGCACCACCCATACGTTTTTTTGTTTTTCTGCCCCCCAAACCTGGCCCAACTGGGGGCTTTATTTAAACAAAGCGCGGGAGCCCAAGCTTTTTTTATTTTAGCGGCTGGATCTGCGCACCCTGCGCATCTCGGCGTTTTAAAAATAAATAATTAATTTTTTGGCCCTGGGGGTCCTTGTGGGACCTCCTAAGCAGGCCTAGGTGGTCGGAGTTTCAACCCTGCCCCCTTTTTTTGTTTTGCGCCTTTATTTTACTGTTTTCCTGTGCCTCGGTTCTACCGAGGCACAAGATGACTGCCAACTGCTCCTGCTTTGGAGGGTTGACAGCCAATTAGAATGCAGCTCGTGATCGGCAGGGTGCGCGGACCCTGATCTGCAGGGTGTGCAGATCCTGCGCGCCTCTATAGATCGATATTTTTTTAATTTTGATTTTCTCAGCAACTACTGAACGGATTTACACCATTTAACAAAAAGAGTTCTTTCTGAACCAAGGGCGACGTTTTTGCCAAATTTGGCGTAATTCCGTTCAGCGGGTTCTGCTGTAGTTGTGTCTAAAATTTCCAATGGAAAATAACAGAGAAAACAAGTTTTTGGCCCCCCTTTTTTCTCGCCCAACACTTGCCAAATCACCCCGAAACTTTCAAGACAGGAGCGGACCGGAGCACCACACGAGTTTGGAAAATTTAGCGAAGATTCGTCAACCGGCGCCAAAGTTAATGGAAATAGAATGTTGCGATTTTCCTATGGAAACTAGGTCCTAACTATAACTACCTACTGGCAACCGCCAGTAGGAAATATTTGGGCTGAAGGGGGTGGAGCAAAGCTGGACTAATCAGAAGGGGCGGAACACTATGTTAAGAAATCTTGCCGCCACCTGATGCATCTACACACGTGGCGCTGATGAAGGCTAACCCTTAGCCGAAATGCATTCGCCCAGACAGCGGGTGTGTACTGCTTTCCTACCTGCTGCAGTTGAATAAAGGCTGTTCTTACTTGTTCCCCTGTGTTGGCCTCTTCACTCTCGGCGGTGGCAGAGGTGATGGATCGCACATTTCAGCGCGGATTCCAGTACCGCGCAAAGAGGCTCCCGTCTCACTAAAGTTGGCTCTGAAATTACTGGTTGCTGTTTCGGCGGCGTTTGGATTCGGCCCGGGGTTCCAGGATTTGTCAGAGCTCACCTTCTGGTCATGTGGATATTATGGCGGAGTTTAAGTCATTTGGCTTCATGTAGGTGAGGTTCAGCATGTCTGCCTTGCCCCCACTTTATGGACACTTTGTACACGAAGGGAGAGACGGTTGGGGACCGGAGGGGACGGCATGTTATTCGGCAAACAGATGTGGAAACAGTTTTCACCATATCAGCGCTTTGTCATCCCCACGCAACGTTTTCCAGTATAAGGCACAAGGAACTGCATTCGGAGACTGGTAGTCGTTACTCAAGATGCGACTTCCTTAGAGACATTTGCGTTAGGCATTTGGGCCGATGGGGGTGGAGCAAAGCTGGACTAATCAGAAGGGGCGGGACACTATGTTAAGAAATCTTGCCGCCACCTGATGCATCTACACCCGTGGCGCTGATGAAGGCTAACCCTTAGCCGAAATGCATTCGCCCGGACAGCGGGTGTGTACTGCTTTCCTACCTGCTGCAGTTGAATAAAGGCTATTCTCACTTATTCCCCTGTGTTGGCCTCTTCACTCTCGGCGGTGGCAGAGGTGATGGATCGTATATATATATATATATATATATATATATATATACACACACATATATATTTTTCAAAGCAATTGTCCCTTTCTGGAGGAGGAGCGGCTGATCAGCTGGTGCAGGTGACGAGTCAAGGACAAGACTCGTTAGTAATTTCGAGCAATTTCAAAAAGACACCGCACTCTTCTCGGATGTTTTCAAGCTTCTTTAATCCATCTTGAGAAAAACTTCCTCACCTACGCGTTTCGAACAAAAGACTGTTCTTGATCACGGTAGTAACAAGTCCGTTTTTACTTTTCAGTATTTATACCCTACTGCCTGCTTAGCAATTAGGATGCATTGTGGGAGGGGTAGTTTTTTGGTTGTTTTACAACCGATGTCAGTTTCCTTTTCCTAGTTTACAAGCCACATATTTAATGACAATGTAAAGGTTGGTTTTTTTGGGGCTTAGTGCCTGTTGAGTTAGAAGAATAAATTCTTCTAAGGCAAGTTGAGTATCTAAACTCTCTTGCAGGGTTATGTATGGTTATATATCCTACGCATCATAATGGACACAGAATGGCAACCAACATATCTACTAGCCACAATAGATGTAGTATCACTCTATACATCCATCAACCACCAACTAGGACTAGAAGCAATTGCCTATTTTCTCAGGCAGAGACCAATAGGGGAACTCAATCATTCAGCTCGCGCACACCGCGCACACCTCTTCCGTTAAAGCCCCTGAAGAGAAGCAGATGGAGCTTTGAAACGCGTCGGGCAGATCCCGTACGGAGCGGCGTCTACGAGTGGATCCCCATCCTCACCTATACATAAACCAAGCTTCTGTTCACGTGCTACTCAAAGGTGGACACCTTCGAGCATTGATTTATATGCGGCCGTCCAGCCGCGGAGTATGCACCACCCCGGTACCCTGGGGGTCACTAATGTGAAGCAGCAGTCGTACTTGGAATCGAGGACGGGCCCGCTTGTGGAGTCCATAAAGGACTTGATTGTGTGCTTCCCGGACCACACTTCCCAGAATGCACAGTCTCATTTGAGCCTCCCATCGGTGGGTGTGTTATACATAAAATGGGGAAGTGGGTCGGCGGTTGCGCCCACCGCTTCCGTTAAAGCCCCTGAAGAGAAGCAGATGGAGCTTCGAAATGTGTCGGCAGATCCTGTACGGAGCGGCGTCTACGAGTGGATCCCCGTCCTCACCTATACATAAATCAAGCTGCTGTTCGTGTGCTACTCAAAGGTGGACATCTTCGAGCATTGATTTATACGCGGCCGTCCAGCCACGGAGTATGCACCACCCCGGTACCCTGGGGGTCACTAATGTGAAGCAGCAGTCGTACTTGGAATCGAGGACGGGCCCACTTGTGGAGTCCATACAGGACTTGATTGTGTGCTTCCCGGACCACACTTCCCAGAATGCACAGTCTCATTTGAGCCTCCCAACGGTGGGTGTGTTATACATAAAATGGGGAAGTGGGTCGGTGGTTGCGCACACCGCTTCCGTTATAGCCCCTGAAGAGAAGCAGATGGACCTTCAAAACGTGTCGGGCAGATCTCGTACGGAGCGGCGTCTACGAGTGGATCCCCGTCCTCACCTATACATAAACCAAGCTGCTGTTCGCGTGCTACTCAAAGGTGGACACCTTCGAGCATTGATATATATATATATATATATACACACACACACGCAAGTGCTGCCATCCTTGTGGGGACTCGTCCCAAGGTTTTAAAAGTAGACTAATAACAGAAAAATTTTAAGAAAAAATTCATGATACAGGATCCTGCTTCAAATTTGCAAATATATTATTTAATCGCGTGCACTGTACCATCCTTCTGGGGACTTGAACATGTGCTACCATCCTTGTGAGGACCTACTCATAATTAGCATTTGTGATTGAAAATAGGCAAAGTCATCTGGCTAAATATATATTTTATTAACAATATGCACAAATAAAATCACACTCTATTCATTTATTAATTGCTGCACATATCCAAGAGGTATCCTAAATATGGATTATGCTAATGTGTCAGGAAAAATCGTGTATAATGATTACAGAACGGCACATAAAACTGTATTTAACCATTTACTCAGTGATCAAAATCATCGGTGATAAGGAAACCACGGCATAAAGAAATTAACAGATGGAATCAAGTGATATGGTCAAGTGGAACCCAGTGTTTGAATATTTGCTTGCATTAGTGTCAAAGTAGCTATTATACCACATCTCCCTAAGAATGCATGTAATATTAATATCTGCATAGGAATTGCTGCATTTGGATGGTGTGTGGTAATGCTCACACAGATAATATGTTATCAAATAGCACAAGTCCCCACAAAGATAGTATGTGATTATTGGGATGTTTACGCCCTACAGAGATAGTGTGTGATCATGTTAGTGTGAAATGGAGTCCCCACACAGAGTGTGACGATGTTGTTGAAGTCCTAACAGAGATTTAGTAATTATAGAAATGTTAAAGAACCCACAGCGGTGGTGTGTGATTACAGTGATGTTTGAGTCCCCACAAAGATAGTGTGTGATTATTGCGATGTTTAAGCCGCCACAGAGACAGTGTGTGGTTATTGGTATGTTCATGTCCCAAGAGAAATGGAAATTGAAGAGAATTTTGTTCATGCCCCCACTGAAATATTGTGAAAATGCAATGCTCATGTCTCTATTAAGATAGTATGTAAACATAATGATGTTAAAGTGTTAGCAAATATAGTGTGTTATTATATAAATGATCAAGACCCCACAGATATAGTGGATGAGGATAGCCACTGAAATAGTGAGTAAATCTACCGTTCAAGTCCCACAGAGTGTGTGTGAAGAGAAGAATGCTCAAATCCAAGCTGAGACAGTATGTAATTATAAGTATGTTCCAGAGTTATATTCCATATAGGTACCTTATATAGGGGCAGGTAACATCGCAACCTTTCACCTATATTCTTCCCTACATTACATACATAAAGGTTCTTAGGCATTGACCTTTTACCTAGATACAACACTGCATTCAAAACACAGGTTTTCCCTAGTTTGAATCTCATACATTTTGCATGGGGTTTCTTGGAAGCACAGCAAGACTACCATCTCCTGTATAATATCTCTGTATAAAGTTCAGGCCTGACTTCATCCTCGAGGACGACACAGTAACAAAGTAAGGTAGGACCCCTGGGGAGACCTGTGGTTATGTATACATCACATCTTGCTTTAGAAAGATAAGAGGAGACCGGGACTTCCTGGCTGACACACTGACCAGAAACGCTGACGTTCCTGCATGCAGACACTCCAGCTCGCAGTGCTCTAATATACCTCACGGGGTTTCCAACTCGAGACCATGACGGGTCGCATATTCTCTCATTCTCAAGGTAATGGGGATGACTAGATCCTAGAGGGATTCTTTGCATAACACCTACACAGATGCAAGGCACATTTAGGTACATCAGGTTAGGGAGGCATCGTAGGAATTAGCACTTTTTATCAAGTATTCAATGTACTTTTATATATTCATGATTACTGCAAAATGGTAGAACTGTAGCATCCCTTTACTTTCGTAGTACTGCTAATCATATATCTCGGCTACTGTCTAATGGTTGTTATAGCTCTCCTATTCTACGCTAGAATAAAAACTGTTCAATAAATTCTTATTGACAAATGCCCTGTATGTTTATTTTGTGCATCTCTGAGACAAAGTAAGTGAGCACGACTGACTGAGCGAAAGGCTGTTTATGGTTTCCCCGATTCTGAGGAATCAGTGTTGTCATGTTCTGAGGTGCCAGAATCTATTCTATCCTTGATAAGAGGAGGTTATAGTGGCACTGTGAGGTAGCTGATACAGAAAGGCTAACATAACTGGTGGGGGTGCACAGAACCTTTTTGCCACTAATCCCACAGTTTAGGTTATCCAAATGCGCAGATCCAGCATAGGGTATATAGGAACTACACGACACCAGCCTCTAAATAGATTTTGTGTTTTCTTAAGAATAGCATAACCCTCTTGAACGGGTGTGTGAAGGTAATTTCTTTCAAGACTCCACAAAGATAATGTGTTATAATAGTGATGTTAAATTCCAAACAATGATACTGTTTTATTAGAACAATGGTCAATTTCCCAGAGAGGTGAAGAATGGTTATTTTGAGGTTTAATCCCCTACAAAGGGTGTAAAAATTACACTGTTAAAATTACTCCTGCTAAAATAGAAATAAAGGCAAAGTTCAAGTTTCCACACAAATAAAGTGAGAAGATAAGGATGTTCATGTCCAAATAGAGACAGGGATTGAATATAGGAACATTCAAGTGCCCACAGAGATGGTATGTGAAGGTCATCATGTTCAAGTTCCCACAATGCTAGTGTGTGAATAATATGATGTTGAAGTCCTCATAGTCGTAGTGTGTGGTTATAGGGATGTTCAAGTCCCCACATAGTCAGTGCTTGAAGATTTTTGTAAAAATGTTTTTGTTTAATTCCCCAATGAAATAGTTTAAACTCAAAGTTCAAGTCCGTACAAAGTTAGCGTGTGAATATAATGTGCAAGTTCCAACAGAGTCACTGTTGGAATATGGTGTTATTCAGGTCCCCACAGAGATAGTGTGTGGTTATAGCAATACTGAAGTCCCGAGAGATACAGTGTGTGGTTCTGTAAATATTCAAGCCCCCACACAGTGTGTTATGATAATGTCCAAGTCCCAGACAGCTAGTTTGTGAAGATAATGATGTGCAGGTCCAGAGATAATGTATGAATATAGGCATGTCCATGTCACTGCATATTTAGTGTGTTAGTGTATGATTATAATGGTGTTTTTAAAATCACCACAGATATTCAGTATAATTATAGGGATGTTCAAGACTCAAACAATCAGTTAGTGAGGTGCTAAGCCTTTACCTTGCTTTCTTTACCCAGCAGGACATCACCTCAAATTCCTTTATCATTCAGGTAAGGACCAAGTTGGCCTTTTTTGATATTTTACTTTACTGATAAGTACTTTCCTTTAAATAACAATTATTACTTCATTTAAAAAAGGAGACCTAAGGTTATGGGTTTAATTTGGGTTCAGTGTAGTAAGGACCTTCAAATACTTTTTATGTTTCAGAGGTGGGTTAGAGTAGGGGAAAGTAAACGTTTTAAAGCTTTTTTTAAGTGAGGGAAGTGTAATGGCGAAAATAAAAAATTATAAAAAGGCCTTAAAAGCCTACCAAACAAGGATACAGGACATTAAGATGAGCTTCTTTGCATCTAAAATGGAGTCCGCAGGGAACAAAAGTAGAGACATTTTTAGTATTATTAAAAGTTTCTCTTCACCCAGTGCTGTGACCAGATAGTCCTCCCTCTCAGCTGGTTGGATTGGACAATTAGCAAATTTCTTCTACACGAAGATCATAACCATTTAATCTTCTTTTGATGCCTTGTGTGGGGAGGAGGTGCAGGCCTCCCCATCGATCTACCCCCAGATTCAGGTGGGCAGTGCTTCCCTCTCCCACTTTCCTCCCCTGTCCTTAGAAACCTCCTAGTCATTATTGAAGGGCCTCAAGTCCGGCTCTCCTGCGGACCCCTGCCCTGCTAAATTTCTGGCCTCAATGGCGGAGATTCTTAATCCCACAGTGAATAGTATTTTGAAAGTCTCTCTTCATAGTGGCCAGGTCCCTGTAAGCTGGAAGAGCGCCAAAATAATTGCACTATTGAAAAACCTGCGGCTGACCCCACGAGATTATCCAATTACAGACCCAATTCTTTGTTGTCCTTCTTTGCAACGGCAATAGAGAAATATGTTCACTCGGTGATTAGCGGCTTTGTTGAAGCTAATAATCTTCTTCACCCAAGCCTGTTCGGTTTTAGACAGAACCTTAGTACAGATACAGCTTTGCTTGAGGTCTCCGAATCCATTAAAGAGACCCTTAATAAAGGAGGCAAAGCAGTTCTTATCCTGTAGACCACTCTGCAGCTTTCGACACCGTGCCCCACGGTCGCCTCCTGCAGAGATTACGGGAGTGCGGACTTGGTGGCACAGTGTTGAAATGGTGTTCCTCCTTTTTGGAGGATAGAAACCAAGAGGTTTTGACACCCCCGTTTGCAGCCAGTGTTCCATCCTTGAATGTTGGAGTGCCACAGGGGTCTATTTTAAGTCCAGTATTTTTCAATCTGTACATGGCTCCCCTGGCCACCCTGGCGGAAGCTGGCGAGGCAAAGATTATTTCTTACGCCGACAACACTCAGTTAATGTTCACATGTAAGAAGGGGGAGGAGTTTAACGGGGAGAAGCAAAATGAATGTCTTCGAGAAGTCTTTGCCTGGTTCAGACATAACCATCTCAAATGCAACCCGGAAAAGTCTGAAATTATCTTCTTTGGCACCCCCCCCCCCCCTCTCACTATGGACAACTGGAATCAATGGTGGCCATTTGGCAGGTCTCCTCCCCAGACAGAGGAGTGAAAATGGATGATGCCTTATCCATGACATCTCAAGTACAATCAGTGGCAGGCATGTGTTTTGGTCTCCTGAAAATGCTCCGTAGATTTCTCTTCTTGTTGCCGGCATTTCACAGACAGACGGTCATTCAGGCCCTTCTTACCTCCATATTGGACAATGTCAACATTCTTTATTTGGGCCTGCCAGAGTTCTTATTGAATAGACTTCAAGTCGTACAGAACGCGGCTGCCAGGGCAGTCCTTAGACTCGGGCCTAGAGACCGGATCTCTCACCATTTGAAAAATCTTCATTGGCCGCCTGTCCAATGCAGAATTCTCTTCAAAGCATTAGTCCTGGATTTCAAGGCTCTGCATGGCATGGGGGCTCACTACACCGCAGGAGAGTTTAACACTATGTTCCAGGCTGATCACTCAGATCAGCACATCAGCATCTAATTGTCGTACCTAATTTTCTCAGAGCCAGCCGTGGAGGGCGCACTTTTCAAGTCCAGGTGTCTCAAATGTGGAACAAGCTGCCACTTCCGCTTAAGCAGGCCATGAACATACTAGCTTTCAGGAAGCAACTAAAAACCTGGTTGTTTCAACAAACAGCTTAATGGCTACTACTCCAGAATCCGAGTTCTCCTTTCAGGTGCCCGTATCTTCTGTCTTAGTGCCGGGACACACACTCTGCTGAGTAGCTGCGGGACTTTTAAGTTTAACATAACATAAGAGTTTTAAGTTTTCTGGATTTAGGGATGAGTAAAGGTGGGAGGTAGAGTTGGAAGACTTTTAAAAGGGACTTTAAGGTTTAGAGATGATTACGGGGATGGGATGGAAAGGGGGTTTTAGTGCCCAGAGACAAACAAGGGTACAGGTTAGTACAGGGTCTATAGGGTTCAGATATGGATACAAGATTGGGTTAGTAATGGTTTTACTGGGTTCTCAGTTGGATAAGGGTATGGAGCAGCAGGTGTTTAACCCCTTCGAAGCTAATGACGAGCTGGGCTCGTCATGGCGCTTACCTGCCGTGCGCTGATGACAAGGCCAGCTCGTCATGAAATAAAGTGAAACAACAAATTGCAGCGCAGGACGGGAAAACGCCTAGCAGCCATGTGGTTAAAAGATGTACACTGCTAACGAATTTCCATATTACATCACTCATATTGCAACAATTAAATTTTTGATGACAAGTGTGCATGGTGGGGTCATGAGTTATAATTTCTAGAGATAACTACTACGTGTAGTGAGGATCGTGATATAGGGGTCCAAAAAAGGGTGGATTTGGAATGTAATTCCCATAGGAACCCATTGCCGAACCTACAGCCTGAACCACTGGGTGGAATTACACCAAATTTGGCCGAAATGTAGATGTTAGGCAGATTGTGCTTTTTATTTTTTATTATTTGGTGCTATTCCATCCAGTAGTTTTTAAGATATTTTGCCTGAAATTATGGATATATCTCTGGCCGTGGATATTTTGGAACCGTTGCGCGAGCCAATGGGGTTGCTCCGATTGGTCGGACGCAACCTGAACAGAAAGTTAGGCCACCATTTTATCATCTGGGAATGGTTCCCATAGCTGAAAATTTGTGTGAAGCCTGGAAAAGGGGTAATCTGACAAACTAGCCACCAGGAAGGCAGATTGCAGGTGGAGACACTCAAAAAGCACCGCCGATCGACAGATCTACAAACCCACCCACAGCCACTATCTTGATCACATAGCCAAGGACAAAAAACATATCTTGGGGACAGAGATATGCCAAGGCCTCCAATTCCCACAAAGAACTGTATAAAATACTAAAATAATTTACCAGCCCAAGTTTTTGTCCGCCAACGCAGCTTATATCGCAAGAGTGGGTGGATACTTTGTCCGCTTTATTGTGGACAAAATCAACAACATCCATAGTCTCTTCCCTCACTCAGGTGACAACATACATCATCAGGGGCCTGACAATAATAACTCTCTGATTTCCATCTCCCTCAATGAATTCTCTGAATTCACCTATGAGGATGTCAGAATTGCTCTTGGTAAGGTCAAATCTGGATCCCCTACTGACCCAGTTTCCTTGCATATTCTGTCCAAAAAGAGGTCGCTGTTAGACCGATATTAAAGAAGTCCACTCTAGACCCCAGCCAGCCTAAAAAATATCGGCCCATCTCCCTTCTCCCTCTCTTCAGGTAGGTCCTATAGTCATTAGTTAACAAACAACTTACCACCTACATTGAGAGAAATCATCTGCTGGACCCCCACAATCTGGGTTTCAGGCTTCACATAGCACCGAAACTGCTCTGTTGGAAATAGTCGATAACTTTAGACTTTCTCTCGACGCCAGACAATCCGCCATCTTGGTCCTTCTTGACCAGTCAGCTGCCTTCGACAACATCTCCCACAGCACTCTTTTGAATAGTCTGCGGGAGATGGGTGTAGGGGGCCCCGCTTAGAACTGGCTCAGGAGTTACCTGACGGACAGAACTTCCAAAGTTCTAATGGGCACGTTTGCCTCCAGCAGCCAATACTTAGATAAGGGTGTCCCCCAGGGCTCCATTTTGAGCCCTACACTCTTCAACCTGTACGTGGTTCCCTTAGCCAGTGTGATAAATACCCACGGCTTTGACACAATATCATACGCCGATGATACTCAGTTACTAATCACACTCGGTCCTGAGCCCACTGACACCAAACTCCGGTTCAAACAGTGTATGTCAGACATACACTGCTGGAAGTGAAACAATCACCTGCAAATCAATGCAAGTAAAACCGAAGTGATTCTTTTCGGTAAAGCACAAACTCTGTGGTCAAGTGACTGGTGGCCTTCCAATCTAGGCACTTGTCCCTCTCCCAAGTCGGCAGTTCGTAACCTAGCAGTGCTGATTGAGAATTAACTCTCCATGTAGGACGTCAACCATGTGGCCAGCATCTGTTATGGGCTAATGCTCAGCCTTCGTAAGATCTTCAAATGGGTCACACTGTCATCTCCTATGCCTCTGGTGCAAGGACTAGTCGTCAGCCAGCTGGATTATGGGGATGCCCTTCTGGCCTCCATCAAAGAAGAGCACCTAACAAAACTCCAGGTCCTTCAAAACCCAGCGGCCAGCCTAGTTTTAAATCTACCACCTCGATCTTCCTCAGCTCCCAGTCAGAGCTCTTCACTGGCTCCCTGTCAGAAAATGTATAACATTCAAGATCAAATGTTTAGTTCACAAAACCCTCTATGGCCAAGGCCCTCAATACCTTGTTGATAAACTGAAAAGGTATCACCCCTCCAGAACTCTCTGATCCGCGAATAAACATCTTCTCATCCTTCCCAAGATCTGCACCGCCAGGAATGGTGGAAGATCTTTCTCGTGTCTCGCCCCCACTCTGTGGGACGCCTTCCCTCTTCATCTCCTTAGTGAGACCGACCACAGAAAGTTTTGCAAGTCTCTTAAAACCTGGCTGTTCTGAAGCTTCTCTCCCTCAGTCATGCCCCCCCTTTCCTCCCTACCAGTCTCCTGTTACAGGCAAGCGCTTTGAGGCCTTCAGGTGAAATATGCACTCAATAAAAAATACATACATAACATAAGGGTGGAGATACTCCGACCCCATGTTTGAGAAATGCCAGCAATTTCCAGCACGGCCCCAGTATATACTTGGGGGACATCATGAATATTGTGACATCATCATGAATATTGGTGAAAATATATTTTAAACATATATTTAAAACATATATATATGTACACACTCTCTGGCCACTGTCACACCCTCATGTATGCGCTGACAAACTCACTCAGACAATTATACACCCATTCACATATCCACTCACACACTTTTACATTAAGTCACATACCCACTTTCAGACTCACTTGGAGAGTGATGCACCTATGTACAGACCCACTCAGAGACTCATGCACCTATTAATAGACCCACTCCGACTTATGCATACAGTCTCATACACTTAGAGACTCTTACACCCACTCACAGTGCCACCTGGCACTCTTGCACCCACTCAGATATTCATGCACCCACTTATAGACTCACTCAGTCATGCACCCATGTACATTCCCACTCTCTCATGTACCAACTCACCAACGCACTAGCACACTTACGTATGTCCTTACAGACTCACAGATACACTCATCATACACCTATTCACACACCCATACAGTCACACACACTCAGTCTCAGACCCTCTCAGAGACTTATGGACTCAGTTACCTAGTCACTCATACGCTCAGAAACACACACTCACAAACTCACTCGGATATACACATGCCACTCACTTACCCAGTCAATACTTATGCATCAACTCGCAGAGCCACCCAGCCACTCGCCCTGCCAGTCACAGACCCACTCAGATATTCATGCATGCACCCATTCATTTACCCACTCAGATTAATTCTGTTACTAACAGACCCATTGAGACACATACACCCACTCACAGATCCACTCAGGTACTCACACACCTACTAATGGACCCACTCTAACACACACACACCCATAAAGACACTCACACAGCCCCACTCAGAAACGTATGCACCTAGCTTTTTGTATACTCAGAGACTCCTGTACCCACTCACAGTTGCACTCAGAGACCCACACCCACTGCCAGAACCATTCAGACACTCATGCTACCAATTATAGGCCCACTGAGAGACTCATGTGCTCACTCACAGACCCACTCACTCATGCACCCACTCACTCACCCACCCACTCAGACACCCACTTATACACGCATGTATCCACTCACAGATCCAGTCAGACAGTCATATGTACAAAGGCTCTCATGTACCTACTCACAGATTGAGCGAGAGACTTATGCAACCAATCATAGACCCATTGTGACATTGGTGCACCCACTCATAGATGTACTGTGGCAGTCATGCATTTAATTACAGAAGTATTGAAAGACGATGCACAGTCTCAAAGATTCCTTCAAAAATCTATGCAGTGCATGAGAGACTTAGTGATACAGTGATGCATGCAGTCATAGAATGTATCTATATATAGGTTTTTACTCTTTGTACAAACCAATCGCTCTTCGCGACTACGGACGGCGACATCGGCGGTGGAAAATATATTAAAATGTTTTCTAAAGGTGGGTTTCTCCTAAATTGATGACTGAAAGAAAAGTTAAAACAATATCTAACTAAATAGCGAGACTTAAACTTTATTTAAAAAAGGTCTTTAAGTGTATTTTTCAGTATGTGAAATACATTTACTGATCACAGATTCTCCACAGTAAGTGCGACAATGTTATGTCAGCTTAAACAAATTCTTAAAAATAAAACCAGTTAATAATGCACTATCTGATGAACACGTACCAAATCAAAAAATGAGTGGTATTTAAGGTATTTAATAAAATAATACACAATAACTATGTATGGAAAGAAAATACGAAAATCTTAGAGGCTTACTTAAAAAAAATGGATGTTACAATTAAGAAATAGAATTTTAGAAAAACCTTTGAAATTCACTGAAAAACCAAAGGTTACTGGGACATTATAGTTAGGAATTAGCATTTAAAAAACCTTAGAAATTCACTGAATAAAACCAAAGGTTGCAGGGGCATTATAGTTGGGAAATAGAACAAAAAAACTTTAGAAATTCCTTGAAAAAAAACAAAGGTTACAGGGACATTATATTTAGGGTGACATTTCACTCATACAAAACCAGATAAATTCAGCAGTTATAGTTAGCTGAGCTAACTCTAACTCGCACCCCCACAATGCACTGCTTACTGTCACTGATGACATCATCCACAGAATTTCTGGAGAACCTACTCACACCCCAATAGAACATACATCTACTCCAACTTTTACACAACAATTCTCAAAACCATTGACCCACCCATACCAGTACTTACAAATCAACTCACTGATTCATAGGTCTGGACACATCCACTCAGTTACCCATACAGCCCCTCTTATACCAACTCACTCACTAATACAGCCACTGATATATCCACTCATACAGCCATGCAGCCACTTACACATTGTCAGTCACTCCTAGAGCTACTCACACCTCTACTCATTCACCTATAGAGCCAGCCAGCCATTTACTCACCTATACAGTTATGTGCACACACTCACTTATTCAAACAGATACTAACATACTCACTCACCCATACATCCCCTCAGACATGCACTAACTCATACAACCACTACCACAAACCCTCACTCACCCATTCATCAAGCAGTGCCAAAGTTATTGGCAAAACAACAAATGCTTGTCTTCTGGATACTTTGGCCCCAACTATAACTACCTACTAGCTGATATAAATACACATATATATATATATATATATATATATATATATATATATATATATATATATATAGATTATAGGATTTTGTGTGGAAATGGGTTTTTGGGCAACAGCATTTTTTTAGGGTTTAGGGCGGGCATGGTTTACTAAGTGGTAATACATTTTTTACTGTTTAGGGTATGTACAGATTTTTGAGGGGTAATGGATTTTTAGGGTTTAGGGAGGGTATGGGGATTGGGTTGGCAAGTGACACATTAGGGTTTAGTGTAGGTATAGGTTTTTTGGTAGTAGGGAATTTTTGTTAACGTTTTAGGATGGGTATGGGTTTTTGGCGGCAAGGGAACATTCAGGGTTTAGGGTGTGTATCGGTTTTAGGGGAGTAATTAATTGATATGGGTTTAGCATGTCTATGGGTTTTTGGGTAGCAAGGGATGTTGAGGGTTTAGAGTGGTTATATGGTTTTAAGGTGGCAAGGGCATTTTAGGGTTTAGGATGGGTGTGCATTTTTGGGTAGTAAGGGATTTTTTAGGATTTAGGGAGGGCATGGGTTTGTGGGTGGCAAGGGGATTTTTAGTCTTTTCGGTGGGTATGATATTTTGGTTGATATGGGATTTCTTAGGTTTTTTGGGTGGGTATACGTTTTGGAAGCAAGGGAACCTTTAGGGTAGATATGGTTTTTTGAATGGTAGGCTTTTTTTTAGGTTTTAGTGTTTGTATGGGTTTTTGAGTGGCAAGGGAATGTTTAAGTTTTTTGGTGGGTGGGTGTTTGTGGGTCAAGGGCAATATAATGGTTTAGGGTAGGTATGGGTTTGTGGGTGGCAAATTAGGTCTTAGGGTGGATATGTGTTTTTGGGTGGCAAGTGACTTTTTAGGGTGGGGATGAGTTTTCGGGTGGTAGGGGATTTTACAGGCTTTAGGGTGGGTATGGGTTTTGGGTGGCTAGGGGACCTTTAGGGTTAAGGTGGGTATGGATTCTTAGTAGATAATGATTTGATTAGTGTTTAGCATTTCTATGGCACGAGAATTTTATAGGGTTTCGGGTGGGTATGAGTGGTTGGGGATATTTTAGGGTTTAGGGTGAGTCTGGGTTTTTCGGTGGCAAGGGAATTTTTAGGGTTTAGAGGGATTTTAGGTTTTGGGTGGTGAGGGATTTTTTTAGGGTTTAGTGTGCTTATGGGTATTTGTGGTAAGGGATTTTTTTACGGTTTAGGTAGGCATCGGTTTTGGATGGCAAGGGATATTTTAGGGTTATGGGTGGGTATGGGTTTTTGGGTGGTAATGAATCTTTTAGGGTTTAGCATTTGTGTGGGTTTTTGGGGGCAAGGAATTTTTTAGGGTGGCATGAGTTTTTGAGGGGCAAGGAATTTTGCAAGGTTTAGGATGGGTATGGGTTTTTTGGGTGGTTAAGGAATTTTTAGGGTTTGGGGTGGTTAGGGTTTTTTAGGTGATATGGGCTTTTTTATGGGTTTAGGGTGCAAATGGGTTTTTGGGTGGCAAGGGAATTTCTAGGGTTTATGGGTTTTCCGGTGATGAGGAATTTTTAGGTTTAGGGTAGATATGGGTTTTTGGGTTGTGAGGTTTGTGTTAAGGTGTAGGATGGGTATGGATTTCAGTGTTTAGGGTGAGTATAGGTTTTTAAGCAAGGGACATTTAGGGTGGGTATGGGTTTTTGGGTGGTGAGGGAATTTTTAATTTATGGGGGATACTTTCGTGTTGTCATCTTCAATTTTTTGGGTTTAGGGTGTGCACATGTTTTGGGTGGCAAAGGAATCTTTAGGATTCAGGGTCGGTATGAGTTTTTTGGTGGTCATTACTCTTTTAGGATTTAATGTTTGTGTGGGTTTTTGGGTGGCAAGAATTTTTTTCAGAGTGGGAATGGGTTTTTGAGGGGCAAGGTCATTTGTAGGGTAGGGATTTTTGAATGGTTTGAGATATTTTAGGGTTTAGGGTGGGTTTGAGTTTGTGGGTGGCAATTGATTTTTTAGAGTTTATGATGGGTGCCTGTTTTTGTGGGGCAAGGGAAATGTTATGCTATAGGGTGGGTATGGGTTTTTGGGTAATATAGAACTTTTAGGATTTAGAGTGGGTATGGGTGGCAATGAAACCTTTAGGGTTTAGGTGGGTATGTGTTTTTGTGTGAATGATTTTATTAGTGTTTTGAATTTGTATGGGTTTTAGGGTGGCGAGAGAATTTTGAGTGTTTCGGGTGGGTATGGGTTTTTGAGTGGTACAGAATTTTTAGGGTTTAGGGTGAGTATGGGTTTTTGGGTGGCAAGGGAATTTAGGGATTTGGGGTTTCTGGGTTTTTACCTGGCAAGGGAATTTTTAGGGTGAATAAAGGTTTTTGGGTGGTAAGGGTTTTTAGGGTTTAGTGTGGGTATGTGTTTTTGATGACAAGGTATTTTTTAGGGTTTTAGGGTGAATATATGTTTTTAGGGGAGAAGTGTTCTTTTAGAGTTTAGGGTGGGTATGGGTTTTTTGGGCAGCACAGAAACGTTTAGGGGCTATAGTGGGTATGGGGTTTTGGGTGGCAAGGGAATTTTTAGGGTTCAGGGTGGGTATGTATTTTTCGGTGGTAAGGTATTTTTTAGGGTTCAGGGTGGGTATGTATTTTTCGGTGGTAAGGTATTTTTTAGGGTTTAGGGTGGGTGTGTTTTTTTGGGTGGCAAGGTAAATGTTATGCTTTATGGTGGTTATGGTTTTTTGGTTGGGAAGTTTGTCTTAGGGTTTAGGGTGGGTATGTGTTTTGGGGTGGCAAGGGAATTTCTAGGGTTTAGAGTGGGCATGGGTTTTTGATTAATGCTATTTTTAGGGCGAGTATAGGTCTTTAGGTGATGAGGGCTTTTTTAGGTTTTAGGGTGCGTATGGGTTTTTGGGGGGCAAGGGAATTTCTAGGGTTTAGGGTGGGTATGTGTTTTTGGGTGGCAAAAGAATGTTCAAGGTTTAGAGTGGGTGATAGTTTTGGGGGGCAAGGGAAATTATATGATTTAGGTTGGGTATGGGTTTTTCTGTGATAATATTTTTTTTGGCTTTAGGGTGTTTATGGGCTTTTGGGTTGTGAGGTTTGACTTGGGGTGTAGGGTGAGTATGGGTTTTGGGTGGCAAGGGGATTTCTAGGGTTTAGGGTGGGTATGGTTTTTTGGGTATGGGGTTTGTGTGGAAGGGAATTTCTTAGGGTTTGGGTGCATACAGCTTTTTAGGTGGCAAAGTAATTTCTAGGGTTTAGGTTGGGTATGGGTTTTTGTGTGGCAATGTATTTTTTAGGGCTCAAGGAAGAGTATAGGTTTTTAGGATTTAGGGAGGGTTGTGGTTTTTGGGTGGCAAAAGAATGTTCAAGGTTTAGAGTGGGTAAGAGTTTTGGGGGCAAGGGAAATTATATGATTTAGGTTGGGTATGGGTTTTTCTGTGATAATAATTTGTTTGGCTTTAGGGTGTTTATGGGCTTTTGGGTTCTGAGGTTTGACTTGGGGTGTAGGGTGAGTATGGGTTTTGGGTGGAAGAGAATTTCTTAGGGTTTGGGTGCATACAGCTTTTTAGGTGGCAAAGTAATTTCTAGGGTTTAGGTTGGGTATGGGTTTTTGTGTGGCAATGTATTTTTTAGGGCGTAAGGAAGAGTATAGGTTTTTAGGATTTAGGGTGGGTTGTGGTTTTTGGGTTGCAAGGGAATTTTTAGGGTTTAGGTTGGGAATGGTTTTTTTTGGGTGGCAGAATTCTTAGGGTTCAGGGTGGGTATTGATTTTTGGGTGGTAAAATATTTTTCGGGATTTAGGGTGGGTATGGGGTTTTCGGGGGCAAGGGAATTTTTCAGGTTTAGGGTGGGTACGGGTTTTTGGGTGGTAAGTGAGTTTTTAGGGTTCAGTGTGGGTATGGATTTTTGGGTGTTAAGGTATTTTCTAGGGTTGATGGTGGGTATGGGTTTTTTTGATTTAGGGTGGGTATTTGGGTGGAAAGGGATTTATTAGGGTTCAAGGTTGGTATAGGTTTTTAGATGGTATGAGCTTTTTGGGTGTTTAGGATGGGTATTATTTTTGGGCGGCAAGGAAATTTCTATTGTTTAATATGGGTGTGAGATTTTTGGTGGCAAGGGAGTTTTCAGGATTTACAGTGGGTGTGGGTTTTTGTGGGGCAGGGTAATTTTTATGGTTTAGGGTGGGTATGAAATGAAATAGAATACCAGTATTTGTAAAGCGCACAACTACCTCAGAAGTGGTGTCCCGGCGCTGGGGGCCCTCGGGACGATTAAGCAAGCTATTGCCCAGGGTCACATGGTGCTGGGCTGACCTGCCGCCGGTGCCGGGGATCGAACCGTGAGCCCCAGATTCCAGCGTCAGTCACCCTGGCCGCTGCGCCACACCTCCACTGGTATGGGTGGCAATGGAACCTATAGGGTGATAATGATTTTATTAGGGTTGAGCATTTGTATGGGTTTTTGGGTGGGAAGAGAATTTGTAGGGTTTCGGTGGGTATGGATGTTTGAGTGGTAAGGGATTTTTTAGGGTGCGAATGGGTTTTTGGGTGGCAAGGGAACTCTTCGGGATTTAGGTGGGTAAGTGTAAACGGGAATTCTTAGGGTGATAGGTATTTGAGTGGTAAAGGATTTTTAGGGTTTAGGATAGGGTTTGGGTGGCAAGGCAAATTCTAGGGTTTAGCGTGGGTATGGGTTTTTGATGGTAAGGTGTTTTTTAGGGTTTTAGGCTGAATATAGGTTTTTAGGTGATAAGTGCTCGTTTAGGGTAGGTATGGGGTTTTTGGGCAGCACAGGAACTTTTAGGGTTTGTATGGGTTTTTGGGTGGCAAGGGATTTTTTAGGATTCGGGTTGGGTATGTATTTGTGGGTGGTAAGGTATGTTTTAGGGTCTAGGGTGTGTGTGGGTGTTTGGGTGGCAATAATTTTTTACATTTAGTGTGGGTATAGGTTTTTCGGTGGTAATATCTTTTTTAGGGTTTAGGATGAGGATCATTTTAGGGTGGCAATTGAATTTTTAAGGTTTAGAGTGAGCATAGGTTTTTGGGTGGTAAGGGATTTTTTAGGGTTTAGGGTGGGTATGGGTTCTTGCATGGCAAGTGAATTCTTAAGGTTTTGGATGGGTGTGGGTCGTTTTTTGGGCAAGGGAAGTGTTATGGTTTTGGGTGGGTATGTGTTTTTGGGGGACATGAATTTTTAGGGTTTAGAGTGGGTATGGGTTTTGGGTGGCAATAGAATTTTTAGGGTATGTTGGGTATGGGTTTTGGGAGGTAGGGGATTTTTTTTAGTGTTTAGAGTGTGTGTATGGGGTGGTAAGGCATTTTTTAGGGCATATGTTTTGGATGGCAAGGTATCCTATTGGGTTTAGGGTGGGTATGACTTTGGATGGCAATTCCTACTTTAGGGTTTGTTTTTTGTGGGATTTGGGTGGCAAGACATTGTTTTAGGGTGGGTATGGGTTTTTGAGTGTTGAGGGATTTTTGTAGGGTTTATGATGGTATCGGGGTTTAGGATGGTATGGGGGTTGTAGATGGCAAGGGTATTTTATCTTTTAGGATGGGTGTGAGATTTTGGGTGGCAAGGAATTTTGTAGGGTTTAAGGTGTGTATGGGTTTTTGGGTGGCAAGAGAATTTAAGGTTTATGGTCAGTAAGGGTTTTTGGATGACAATTTCTAGGGTTTATGGTGGTTATGGGTTTTTGGTTGTGAGGTATTTTTAGGGTGAGTATTGGTCTTTAGGTGATAAGGGCTTTTTAGGGTTTCAGGTGGGTATGGGGTTTTGGGTGGCAAGGGAATTTTTTTGGTTTAGGGAGGGCATGGGTTTTTGAGTGGCACAGGAATGTTTAGGGTGGGAAAGGGTTTTTGGTTGTGGATATAAGTTTTTGGGTGGTACAGAATTTCTTAGGGTACATACTGCTTTTTGGGTGGCAAGGTACTTTTTAGGATGACTAAGTTTTTGGGTGATAAGGGCTTTTTAGCGTTTAGGTTGGGTATGGGTGTTTATATGGCAAAGACATTTTTAGGGTTTAGGGTGGGTACGGGTTTTTGGGTGGCAAGGGAATTTTTAGGGCTTAGGTTGGGGATGTGTTTTTGGGTGGAAAGGGATTTATAGGTTTTTGGGTGGTAAGAGGTTTTTTAGGGTTTTGGATGGGTTTTTAATTTTTTGGGTGTCAAGTGAATTTTTAGGGTTTAGGGTGGGTTGCTGTTTTTGTGGGGCAAGGAAAATGTTATGCTTTAGGGTGGGTACGGGTTTATTGGTGGCAATAGAACCTTTAGGGTTTAGGTTTCGGTATGTGTTTTTGTGCATAATGATTTTATAAGGGTTTAGAATTTGTATGGATTTTTGGGTGGCAAGAGAATTGTTAGTGTTTTGGGTGGTTATGAGTTTTTGAGTTGTAAGGAATTTTTAGAGCTTAGGGCGAGTATGGGTTTTTTGAGTGGCAAGGGATCTCTTAGAGATTTGGGGATTATGGGTTTTTACGTGGCAAGTGAATCTTTATGGTGATTATAGGTTTTTGGGTGGTAAGGGTTTTTAGGGTTTAGGGTCTATGGGTATTTGGGTGGCAAGGGATTTTTTAGGGTTTTGGGTGGAAAGGGAACCTTTAGAGTTTAGGATGGGAATGGGGTTTTTGGTGTTAATCTTTTAGGGTTTGGTGGTAAGAAATGTTTAACATTGGGTTTGGGTTTTTCAATGGTAATGAATATTTTAGGGTTTTTGGTGGGTATGGGTTTTTGGGGTAGTTTTTTTAGGGATAAGGATGAGATTAGGTTTTTGGGCGATAGGGGCTTTTTTAGGGTTTAGGGTGGGTTTGGGTTTTTGGGTGGCAGGGAAAATTTTAGGATTTAGGGTGAGTATGGATTTTTGGGTGGTAGGATATTTTTTAGTGTTTAGGTTGGGTATGGGTTTTTGGGTGAAAAGAGATTTTTTAGGCTTTAGGATTTTTGGGTGGTCAGTGAATTTTGAGGGTGGGTGTAGATTTTTGGGTGGTAATGGATTTTTTAGGGATTAGGGTGGGTGTGGATTTTATGAGTGGCAAGGGAATTTTTATCATTAGTATGGCTGTGGGATTTTTTGGTTTTGTAGGTTTTAAGTGGGTGAGTGTTTTTGTGAGGCAAGGGAAATGTAACATTTTAGAGTGGGTATGGGTTTTGGGTAGCAATGGAACTATTAAGAGTTTAGGTTGGGTATGGGTTTCGGGCAATACTTTTCTGAAGGTTTAGCATTTATGTTGGTTTTTGGGTGGCAGGCAAACTTTTAGGGTTTCGGGTGGGTATGTGGTTTTTAGTGGTAAGGGATTGTTAGTGTTTAGGATGGGTATGGGTTTTTGGGTGGCAAGAGAACTCTTACGGATTTGGGTGGGTATGGGTTTTTTACGTGGCAAGGGATTTTTTTAGGGTTTAGAGTGATTATAGGTTTTTGGGTAGTAAGGATGTTTTTAGGGTTTGTATGGGTATTTGGGTGGTAAGGGATTGTTTAGGGTTGACATAGGTTTTGATTGGCAAGGGAACCATTAGGGATTAAGGTGGGTATGGGGGTTTGGGTGGCAACGGAACCATTAGGGTTTAGGGTAGGTATGGGTTTTTGGGTGGTAATTAATCTTTTAGGGTTTAGTGTTTGTGTGGATTTTTGGGTGACAAGGGAATTTTTAGGGTTTAGTGTGAGCATTAGTTTCTGAATGATAATGGATATTTTAGGGTTTAGAGTGGGCATGAGTTTTTGGGTGGCAATAGAATTTTTAACGTTTAGAATGGGTGTCGTTTTTGAGTGTAAACTGATTTTTTTTTAGGATTTAGGACGGGTATGGGTTTTTTGGATGGCAGGGGTATTTTTATCATTTAGGATGGGTGTGGGATTTTTTGTAGCAAGGAATTTTGTAGGGTTTACAGTGTGTATGGGTCCTTGGGTGGCAAGAGAATTCTTCTGGTTTAGGGTGGGTGTGGGTTTTTGGGGGCATGGGAAATGTGGCTTAGAGTGGGTATGGGGTTTCCAGTGATACACAATATTTAGGGTTTATGGTGTTATGAGTTTTTGGTTGTGAGGTTTTTTTAGGGTTTAGGGTGGGTATGCGTTTTTGGGTACCAGGAGAATTTCTAAGATTTATGGTGGGTATGGCTTATGGGTGGGAAGGTATTTTTAGTGTTTAGTATGAGTATTGGATTTTAGGTGATAAGGGCTTTTTTAGAGTTTAAAGTTGATATGGGCTTTTGGGCGGCACGGGAATTTTTTGGGTTTAGGGCTGGTATGGGTTTTTGGGAGGCCTGGGATCTTTTGGGGTTTAGGGTGTGTATGGGTTGTTGAGTGGCAAGGGAAATTCTAGGGTCTAAGGTAGGTAAGGGTTTTTGTGTGGTAAGGGAATTTTTAAGGTTTAGAGTGGTTGTTGGTTTTTTGGGGGAAGGGACATTTTATGGTTTCGGTTGGGTATGGGTTTTCCGGTGATAAAAATTGTTAGGGTTTAGGATGGTTATGGGTTTTTGGGTGGCAAGGGAATTTCTAGGGTTTAGGATGGGTATTTATTTTTGGGTGATAAGGTATTTTTTAGGGTTTAGGTTGCATACAAGGTTTTGGGTGGCAAGGGAATTTCTAGAGTTTAGGGTAGGTATGGATTTCTAGGTGGTAAAGAGCTGTTTAGCATTTAGGGCGGACACTGGTTTTTGGGTGGGAAGGTAATTTTTAAGGTTCAGGATGGGTATGTATTTTTGGGTGCAAAAATATTTTTTAGGGTTTAGGGTGGGTGTGGGCTTTTGGGTGGCAACAATTGTTTAGATATAGGGTATGTACGGGAATTTGGGTGGAATGGGATTTTTTAGGGTTTAGGGTGTATATACGTTTTTGGGTGGCAAGATCTTTTCTTAGGGTTTAGAATGGGGATGATCTTTTGGTGGCAAGTAAATTTTTATGGTTTAGAGTGGGTGTAGGTTTTTTGGGTGGTAACAGATTTTTTAGGGTTTAGGGTGGATATGGGTTCTTGCGTGGCATGTGAATTCTTAAGGTTTTGGATGGGTGTGGGTTTTTTGTTGGGCAAGGGAAATTTTATGGTTTTGGGTGGGTATGTGTTTTGGGTGACATACATTTTTAGGGTTTAGAGTGGGTATGGGTTTTGGGTGGCAATAGAACTTTTAGGGTTTAGGTTGGGTATGGGTTTTTGGGTGGCTAGAGAATTTTTAGGGTTTAGGGTGATTATAGGTTTTGGGAGGTAAGGCATTTTTTTAGGGTTTAGGCTGTGTGTGTATGGGGTGGTTAGGGTTTTTTTTCGGGCATGTTTTGGGTGAACCTATAGGGTTTAGGGTGGGTATGGGTATTTGGGTGGCAAGAGAATTTTTAAGGTTTATGGTCGGTAAGGGTTTTTGGATGACAATTTCTAGGGTTTATTGTGGTTATGTGTTTTTGGTTGGGAGGTATTTTTAGGGCGAGAATAGGTCTTTTGGTTTAGGGTGGGCATGGGTTGTTGGGTGGCACAGGAATTTTTAGGGTTTGGGTTGGGTATGGGTTTTTATATGGCAAAGACATTTTTAGGGTTTAGGGTGGATATGGGTTTTTAGGTGGCAAGGGAATTTTTAGGTCTTCGGTTGGGTATGGGTTTTTGGGTAGAAAGGGTTTTTATAGGTTTTTCGGTGGTAAGAGGTTTTTTAGGGTTTAGGATGGGTTTTTATTTTTTGGGTGGCAAGTGAATTTTTAGGGTTAAGGGTGGGTGGCTGTTTTTGTGGGGCAAGGAACATTTTATGCTTTAGGGTGAGTACGGGTTTTTGGGTGATATTGAATTTTTAGGATTTAAAGTGAGTATGAGTTTTGGGTGGCAATAGAACCATTTGGGTTTAGGTTGGGTATGTGTTTATGTGCCATAATGATTTTATTAGGGTTTAGAATTTGTATGGGTTTTAGGGTGGCAGGAGAATTTTTAGGGTTTAGGGTGAGTATGGGTTTTTGGGCGGCAAGGGAACTCCTGGGGATTTGGGGGTTATGGGTTTTGACGTGGCAATGGAATCTTCATGGTGATTATAGGTTTTTGGGTGGTAAGTGTTTTTAGGGTTTAGGGTGTATGGGTATTTGGGTGGTAAGGGATTTTTTAGGCTTTTGGGTGGCAAGGGAACCGTTAGGGTTTAGGATGGGTATGGTTTTTGGGTGTTAATTAATCTTTTAGGCTTTTGTGTTGGGGTTTTTTGGTGGCAAGACATTTTTTACGGTGGGTTTTTGTTTTTCAATGGTAATGGAAATTTTAGTGTTTAGGGCGAGTATGAGGTTTTGGGTGACAATGGAATGTTTAGGGTTTAGAGTGTGTATGGGTTTTTCGTGGTAAGGTATTTTATAGGGCTTAGGGAGATTATAGGTTTGTAGTTGATAAGCGCATTTTTAAGGTTTATGGTGGGTATGGGTGTTTGTGTGGCACAAGAATTTAAAGGGTGGGGATGGGTCTTTGGGTGGCAAGGCAAATTCTAGGGTTTAGGGTGAGTATGGGTTTTGGTTGGCAAGGAAGTTTTTGCGATTAGGGCGGGTATGGGTTTTTGGGTGGCAAGAGAATATTTAAGGTTTATAGTGGGTGTGGGTTTCTAGGGGCAAGGAAAATTTGATAGTTTAGGTTGGTTATTAGTGTTCTGTGATCAGGATTTTTTAGGGATTAGGGTGCTTATGGGTTTTTGGGTTATGAGGTTTGTGTTAGGGTTTAAGGTGGGTATGGATTTTTGGTGTAATTTTTTGGGTGGGTTTTGGGTGGCAAAGAACATTTTAGGATTCAGGGTGAGTGAATTTTTGGGTGGTAAGGTATGTTTTAGGATTTAGGTTGGGTATGGGTTTTTGGGTGGAAAGGTATGTTTTAGGATTTAGGTTGGGTATGGGTTTTTGGGTGGAAAGGGATTTTTTTACGTTTTAAGGTGGGTATAGGTTTTTGGGTGGTAAGAATTTTTTTAGGCTTTAGGATGAGTAGGATTTTTGGGTGGTAAGTGAATTTTTAGGGTTTAGGGTGGGTGTAGGTTTTTGGGTGGTAAGGGATTATTTAATGATTAGGGAGGGTGTGGGTTTTATGGGTGGCAAGGGAATTTTTATCATTACTATGGGTGTGGGATTTTTTGTGGCAATGGATTTTGTAGGTTCTGAGTAGGTGAGGGTTTTTGTGGGGCAAGGGAACTTTTACGGTTTAGAGTGGGTATGGGTTTTGGTTGGCAATGGAACTATTAGGGTTTAGGTTGGGTATGGGTTTTGGGCGATACTTTTCTGAGGGTTTAACATTTGTGTGGGTTTTTGGGTGGCAAGTAATTTTTAGGGTTTCGGGTGGGTATGTGTTTTTGAGTGGTAAGGGATGGTTAGGGTTTAGGGTGGGTATGGGTTTTTGGGTGGCAAGAGAACTCTTGGGGATTTGGGTATGGGGTTTTTTACGTGGCAAGGGAATTTTTAGGGTTTAGGGTGATTATAGGTTTTTGGGTATTAAGGGATGTTTTTAGGGTTTGTATGGGTAGTTGGGTGGTAAGGGATTGTTTAGGGTTGACATAGGTTTTGGGTGGCAAAGGAACCATTAGGGTTTAGGGTGGGTATGGGTTTTTGGGTAGTAATTGATCTTTTAGGGTTTAGTGTGTGTGTGAATTTTTGGGTGGCAAGGGAATTTTTAGGGTTTAGGGCGAGTATGGGTTTCTGAATAGTAAGGGATATTTTAGGGTGGGCATGAGTTTTTGGGCGGCAATGTCATTTTTAGCGTTTAGAATGGGTGTAGTTTTTGAATGTAAATGGATTTTTTTAGGGTTTAGGACGGGTATGGGTTTTCTGTTGGCAAGGGTATTTTTATCATTTAGGATGGGTGTGGGATTTTTTGTGTCAAGGAATTTTGTAGGGTTCACAATGTGTATGTGTCTTTGGTTGACAAGAGAATTCTTCAGGTTTAGGGTGGGTGTGGGAAATGTGGCTTAGAGTGGTTATGGGTTTTCCAGTGATAAGGAATATTTACGGGTTATGGTGGTATGGGTTTTTGGTTGTGAGGTTTTTCTTAGGGTTTAGGGTGGGTATGGGTTGTTGGGTGGCAAGGGAAATTCTAGGGTTTAGGGTGGGTGTGCGTTGTTGGGGGACAATGGAATTTTTAGGGTTTAGGACTGGGTAAGGGTTTTTGTGTGGCAAGGGAATTTTTGAGGTTTAGAGTGTTTGTGGGTATTTCAGGGAAAGGGAAATGTTATGGTTTAGGTTGGGTATGGGTTTTCCGGTGATGAGGAATTTTCAGGGTTTAGGACGGTTATGGGGTTCTTCGGTGGGAAGGGAATTTCTGCAGTTTAAAGAGGTGGTAATGTATTTTTCAGGGTTTAGGGTGAGTATATGTTTTTAGGTGATGTGGGCTTTTTAAGGGTTAGGGTCGGAATGGGTTTTTGGGTGCCACAGAATTTTTTAGGGTTTGGGGCTAGTATGGGGTTTTGGGTGGCATGGGATCTTTTAGGATTTTGGGTGGGTATATGTTTTTAAGTGGTAAGGGATTTTTAGGGTTTGGGGTTATGGGTTTTTACGTGGCAAGGGAATTATTAGGGGGATTATAGGTTTTTGGGTGGTAAGAGTTTTTAGGGTTTAGGATGTATAGGTATTTGGGGTATAAAGCATTTTTTAGGGTTTTGGTTGGCAAGGGAACCTTTAGGGTTTAGGTTGGGTATGGGTTTGTGGGTGTTAATCTTTTAGGGTTTGGGATTGTTTGGTGGCAAGAAATGTTTTAGGGTGCGTTTGAGTTTTTGAATGGTAATGGATATTTTAGTGTTTAGGATGAGTGTGAGGTTTTGGGTGACAAAGGAATTTTTAGGGTTTAGTCTGGGTATGGGTTTTTGGTGTTAAGGTATTTTATATGGCTTAGGATGGGTGGAGGCTTTTAGATGATAAGGGCAATTTTAGAGTTCAAAGTGGATATGGGTTTTTGGGCGGCACAGGAATTTTTAGGGTTTACGGTGGGTAAGGATTGTTGGGTGGCATGGGAAATTCTAGGGTTAAGTTGGGTATGGGTTTTTGGGTGACAATGGCATTTTTAGGGTTTAGGATGGGTAAGGGCTTTTGTGTTGCAAGGGAATTTTCAAGGTTTAGGTTGGGTATGGGTTTTCCGGTGATAAAGAATTATTAGTGTTTAGGATAGTTATGGGTTTTTGGGTGGCAAGGTAAATTCTAGGGTTTAGGATGGGTATGGGTTTTGGTTGGCAAGGGAGTTTTTGGGTTTAGGGCGGGTATGGGTTTTTGGTTGGCAAGAGAACTTCCAAGGTTTAGAGTGGGTGTGGGTTATTCGTGTTCCGGTGCTAAGGAATTTTTAGGGTGGTTATGGGCTTAATGGGTGGCAAGGGAATTTTTAGGGTTTAGGGTGATTATAGGTTTTGGGTAGTAAGAGATGTTTTTTGGGTGTTGTATGGGTAGTTGGGCGGTAAGGGATTCTTTAAGATTGACATAGGTTTTGGGTGGCAAGGGAACCATTAAGGTTTAGGGTGGGTAGGGGTTTTTAGGTGGTAATTAATCTTTTAGGGTTTATGTTTGTGAGGGTTTTTGGGTGGCAAGACATTTTGTAGGGTGGGTTTGGGTTTTTGAGTGGCTAGGGATTTTTTAGGGTTTAGGCTGGGTATGTGTTTTTGGGTGGCAATGGAATTTTAGAATGGGTGTAGTTTTTGAACGTTAGATTTTTCAGGGTTTAGGATGGGTATGGGTTTTTTGGGAGGAAATTGTATTTTTATCATTTAGGATGGGTGTGGGATTTTTGTGGCAAGGAATATTGTAGGGTTTACAGTGTGTATGAGTTTTTGGGTGGCAAGAGAATTCTTCAGGTTCAGGGTGGGTGAGGGTTTTGGGAGGCAGGGCAAATATGGCTTAGAGTGGGTATGGGTTTTTTAGTGATAAGGAATATTTGGGGTTTATGGTGTTATAGGTTTTTGGTTGTGAGATTTTTCTCAGGGTTTCTGAGGGATATGGGTTTTTGGGCAGCCCTGGAATTTTTAGGGTTTAGGGTGGGTATGGGTTGTTTGGTAGCAAGGGAATTTTTAGTGTTTAGGGTGGATGCTGGTTTTTGGGTGGCAAGGTAATTTTTAGGGTTCAGTGTGGCTATGTATTTTTGGGTGGTAAAGTTTTTGGGGATTTAGGGTGGGTGTGAGTTTTTTTGGTGGCAACAATTTTTTAGATTTAGGGTGGGTATGGGTATTTGGGTGGAAAGGGATTTTTTAGTGTTTAGGGTCGGTATACGTTTTTGGGTGGTAAGATCTTTTTTAGGGTTTGCGGTGGGTATGAATTTTTATGTGGCAAGTGAATTCATAGGTTTTGGGTGGGTGTGGGTTTTTTTGTTGGGCAAGGGAAATTTTATGGTTTAGGTTGCTTATGGGTTTTTGGGTGGCCAGGGAACCTTTAGGGTTTAGGGTGGGTATGGGTTTTTGGGTGGCAATTAATCTTTTAGGGATTAGTGTTTTTGTGGGTTTTGGGTGGAAATATTTTTTTCTATAGTGGGTATGGGTTTTAGAGTGTTAAGGGATGTTTTTTTAGGGTTTAGGATGGTATGGTTGTTTTAGGTGACAAGGGTATTTTTATCTTTTAGGATGGTGTGAGATTTTTGGTGGCAAGGAATTTTGTAGGGTTTAAGGTATGTTTTTGGGTGACAATTTAGAAGGTTTTTGGTTAGGAGGTATTTTTATGGCGAGTAAGGTCTTTAGGTGATAAGTGCTTTTTAGGGTTTAGGGTGGATATGGGTTTTTGGGTGGCAAGGGTTTTTTTTTGGTTTAGGGTGGGCATGGGTTTTTGTGTGGCACAGGTATTTTTAGGATTTGGGTGGGCATGGGTTTTTGGGTGTGAATATGGGTTTTTAGGTGGTACGGAATTTCTCAGGGTGCCTACAGCTTTTTGGGTGGCAGAGTATTTCTTAGGTTGGGTGACTGTTTTTGTGGGGCAAGGAAAATGTTATGCTACAGGGTGTGCACAGGTTTTTGGTTGATCTAGAATTTATAGGATTTAGAGTGGGTATGGGTTTTGGGTGGCAATGGAACCTTTAGGGTTTAGGTTCTGTATGTGTTTTTGTATGATAATTATTTTATTAAGGTTTAAATTGTGTATGGCGTTTTGGGTGGCAAGAAAAGTTTTAGTGTTTAGGTTGGGTATGTGTTTTTGTATGATAATGATTTTATTAAGGTTTCGGTTGTGTATGGGTTTTGGGTGGCAAGAGAATTTTTAGTGTTTCTGGTGGGTATAGGTTTTTGAGTGGCAATGAATTTTTAGGGTTAGGGAGATTATGGGTTTCGGGTACTCTTAGGGATTTGGGGGTTATGGGTTTTTACGTGGCAATGGAATCTTTAAGGGATTATAGGTTTTTGGGTGGTAAGGGTTTTTAGGGTTTAGGGGGCATAGGGTTTGGGTGGCAAGGACATTTTAGGGTTAGGGCGGGTACAGGTTTTTGGGTTGTGAGGTTTGTATTAGGGTTTAGAGTGGATGTGGGATTTTGGGTGGCAAGGGAGTTTCTAGGGTTTAGCATGGGTATGGGTTTTTGATGGTAAGGTATTTTTTAGGGTTTTAGGGTGCATATAGGTTTTTAGTTGAGAAGTGCTTGTTTAGGGTTTAGGGTGCGAATGGGTTTTTTGGGCAGCACAGGAACTTTTAGGGGCTAGGGTTTTTGGATGACAAAGGAATTTTCAGTGTTCAGAGTCTGTCTGTATTTTTGGGTTGTAAGGTTTTTTTAGGGTTTAGGTTGCATACAGGGTTTTGGGTGACAAGGGATGGTTTAGGGTAGGTATGGGGTTGTGGGTGGCAATGTAATTTTTGGGGCTTAGGGTGGGTATGTATTTGTGGGTGGTAAGGTATTCTTTAGGGTTTAGGGTGGGTGTGGATTTTTTGGGTGGCAAGGTAAATATTTATGGTGGTTATGGGGTTTTGGCTGTGAGGTTTGTCTTAGAGTTTAGGTTGGGTATGTGTTTTTTGGTGGTAAGGGCATTTCTAGGGTTTAGGGTGGGTATGGGTTTTTGGTGGGAAGGTATTTTTCAAGGTGAGTATAGGTCTTTAGGTGAGGAGGGCTTTTTTAGGGGTTAGGGTGAGTATGGGTTTTTGGGTGGCACATGATGTTTTTGAGTTTAGAGCTGGTATGGATTTTTGGGTGGCATGGGATCTTTTAAGGATTAGGTGCGTACAGGTTTTAGGTGCAAGGGTTGACGGTGGGTATGGGATTTTGGATGGCAAGGGAACCTTTAGGGTTTAGGTTGGGTATGTGTTTTTGGGTGATAATGATTTTATTAGGGTTTAGCATTTGATTGGGTTTTAGGGTGGCAAGATAATTCTTCAGGTTTAGGGTGGGTGTGGGTTTTTAGTTGATAAGGGCATTTTTAAGGTTTAGGATGGGTATGGGTTTTTGTGTGGCACAGGATTTTTTGGGTGGGTATGGGTCTTTGGTTGGCAAGGCAAATTCTAGGGTTTATAATGGGTGTAGTTTTTGAGTGTTAACAGATTTGCTTAGGGTTTAGGATGGGTATGGGTTTTTTGGGTGGCAAGGGTATTTTTATCATTTAGGGTGGGTGTGGGAATTTTTGAGGCAAGGAATTATGTAAGGTTTACAGTGGGTATTGCTTTTTGGGTGGCAAGAGAATTCAGGTTTAGGGTGGATTTTGGGGGGGCATGGGAAATATGACTTCGAGTAGGTATGGGTTTTTCAGTGATAAGAAATATTTAGGGTTTATGGTGTTATGGGTTTTTGGTTGTGAGTTTTTTTTTTAGGGTTTAGGGTGAGTATGTGTTTTTGGGTACCAAGAGAATTTCTAAGTTTTAGGGTGGGTATGGCTTTTTGGTGGTAAGGTATTTTTAGGGTTTAGGGGAAGTATAGGTGTTATAGGTGATAATGGCTTTTTTAGGGTTTAAAGTGGATATGGGTGGGTATGGGTTGTTGGGTGGCAAGGGAAATTCGAGGGTTTAGAGTGGGTATTTTCTTGGGTACCAAGAGAAATCCTAAGGTTTAGGGTGGGTATGGCTTTTTAGTGGTAATGTATTTTAAGGGGTTAGGGTGAGTATAGGTTTTTGAGGTGAAAGGGGCGTTTTTAGGGGTTAGGGTGGGTATGGGCTTTTGGGTAGCACAGGATTTTTTTAGGGTTTAGGGCTGGTGTGGGTTTTTGGGTGGCATGTGATCTTTTAGGGTTTAGGGTGGGTGCCGGTTTTTGAGTGGTAAGGGATTTTTTAAGATGGGTATGAGCTTTTAGGTGTTTAGGTGCTTACAGGTTTTGGGGTGCAAGGGTTTAGGTTTGGTATGTGTTTGATAATGATTTTATTAGGGTTTAGCATTTGTATGGGTTTTTGGATGGCAAGAGAACTCTTCGGGATTTGGGGGTTATGGGTTTTTACGTGACAAGGGAAGTTTTAGGGTGATTATAGGTTTTTGGGTGGTAAGGGATTTTTTAGGCTTTTGGGTGGCAAGGGAACCCTTAGGGTTTAGGGTGGGTATGGGTTTTTGGTGTTAATTAATCTTTTAGTGTTTGGGGTATTTTGGTGGCAAGAAATTTTTTAGGGTTTGGGTTTTTGAATGGTAATGGATATTTTTGTGTTTCGGATGAGTGTGAGGTTTTGGGTGACACTTGAATTTTTAGGGTTTAGTGTGGGTATGGGTTGGTGGTAAGGTAATTTATAGGGTTTAGGGTGGGTATAGGTTTTTAGTTGATAAGGGCATTTGTAGGGTTTAGGATGGCTATGGGTTTTTGGTTTGTGAGGCTTGTGTTAGGGTTTAGGGTGGGTATGGGATTTTGGTGGTAATGTATTTTTTAGTGTTTAGGGTGAGTATAGGTTTTTAGAAGATAGGGGCTTTTTTAGAGTTTAGGACTGGGATGGGTTTTTGGGTGGCATGGGATCATTCAGTGTTTAGGATGGGTATGTTTTTTTGGGTGGAAAGTGATTTTGTTTTAGGATGGGTATGGGCTTTTAGGCGATATGGGCTATTTTAGTGTTTAGTTGAGTACGGGTTTTTGGGTGCAAGGTTTGAGGGTGGGTATGGGTTTTTGGGAGGCATGGGAATTTTTAGGCTTTAAGGTTTGGTATGGGTATTTGGGAGGAAAGTGATTTTTTAGGGTTTAGGATGGTATGACTTTTGGGTGACAAGTGAATTTTTAGGGTTGGGGTGGGTGTAGTTTTTTTGGTGGCAAGGTATTTTTTTTAGAGTTTGAGGTGGGTATGGGTTTTATTGGAGGCAAGGGAATTTTTATCATTTATTATGGGTGTGTTTTTTTTGGTGGAAAAATATTTTTTAGGGTTTACAGTGTGTATGGGTTTTATGGGTGGCAAGGTAATTGTTCTCATTTAATATGGGTGTGGTGTTCGTGGTGGCAAAAGATTTTGTAGGTTTTACGGTGTGTATAGGTTTTTGGGTGGAAAGGGAATATTTAAAGATTTGGGTGTGGTTTTTTGTGGGGCAAGGGAAATTTAATGGTTTGAGGTGGGTATTGGTTCTTGGGTGATATGACATTTTTAGGGTGTAGACTAGGTATAAGTTTTGAGTGGCAATGGAGCTTTTTGGGCTGAGGTGGGTATGGGTTATGGGCGATAATGATTTTAATACAGTTTAGCATTTGTATGCGTTTTTGGGTGGCAAGACAATTTTTAGGGTTTAGGGTGATTATAGGTTTTTGGGTGGTAAGGGATTTTTTTTAGGGTTTAGGTTTGTATGGATATTTGGGTGGTAGGGGATTTTTTTCAGTGGGCATAGGTTTTGGGTGGCAAGTGAACCTATAGGGTTTAAGTTGGGTATGAGTTTTTGGGTGGTAAGTAATCTTTAATGGTTTGGAGTTTGTGTGGGTTTTTGGGTGGCAAGATAATTTTTAGGGTGGGCATGGGTTTTTGAGTGGAAAGGGAATTTTTAGGGGGGAGTATTGGTTTTTTAATGGTAAGGGATATTGTAGGGTTTAGGGTGGGTATGGGTATGAGGTTTTGGGTGGCAATTGAATTTTTAGGGTTTTGGATGGGTGTAGGTTTTTTGGGTGGCAGGGATATTTTTATCGTTAGGACAGGTGTGGGATTTTAAGTGGCAAGCAATTTTGTAGGGTTTATGGTGTGTATGGGATTTTGGGTAGCAAGAGAATTTTCAAGGTTTAGGGTGGGAGTGGGTTTTTGGGGGGCACAAGAAATGTTAGGAATTAGGGTGGGATTTTGGGGGATGGGGAATTTTTAGGTTTTATGGTGGTTATGGATTTGTGAGGTTTGTCTTAGGGTTTAGGGTGGGTATGTGTTTTTGGGTGGCAAAGTAATTTCTAGGGTTTAGGGAGAGGTATGGGTTTTTGATGGCAAGGTATTTTCTTTTTTGAGTTTAGGGTGGGTATGGGTTTTTGGGCAGCACAGGAATTTTTAGGGTTTAGGGTGGGTATGGGTTTTGGGTGGCAAGGGGTTAATGGTGGTTATGGGTTTTTGGGTATATATGGGCTTATTTTTAGGTTTTAGGTTGCATATGGGTTTTCGGGTGGCCAGGGAACTTCTAGGGTTTAGGCTGGGTATGGGTTTTGGGATGGTAAGGTATTTTTTGTTTTCGGTGAGAATAGGTTTTTAGGTGATACAGGCTTTTTTAGGGTTTAGGGTGGGTATGGGTTTCTGGGTGGGCTGAGAATTTTTAAGGTTTAAACTGGATGTGGGTTTTTGGGGGGCAAGGGAAACTATATGGTTTAGGTTGGGTATGGATTTTACTGTGATTTATTAGGGTTTAGGGTGGAAATTGTTTTTTGTGCTGTAAGGGTTTTCCTAGTGTTTCGGGTAGTATGGGTTTTTGTGTGGCAAGGGAATTTCTAGGTTCAGGGTGGGTAGTGATTTTTGGGTGGTAAGGTATTTTTCAGGTTTAGGGTGGGTATGGGGTTTTGGGTGGCAAGGGATTTTTCTGGGTTTAGGGTGGGTATGGGTTTTTGGGTGGCAATGGAACCTTTAGGGTTTAGGTTGGGTATGGGTTTTGGGTGATAGTGATTTAATTAGGATTGATCATTTGTATGGGTTTTTGGCTGGCAAGAGAATTTGTAGGGTTTCCGGTGGGTATGGGTGTTTGAGTGGTAAGGGCTTTTTTAGGGTGTGAATGGGTTTTTTGATTGGTAAGGGAACTCTAAGGGATTTAGGTGGGTATGGGTTAAGTGTCAAGGGAATTTTTAGGGTGATTATAGGTATTAGGCTGGTAAAGGATTTTTATGGTTTATGGTGGGCATAGGGTTTGGGTGGCAAGGGAAATTCTAGGGTTTAGGGTGGGTATGGGTTTTTGATGGTAAGGTATTTTTAGGGCTTAAGGGTGTATATAGGTTTTAAGGTGAGAAGTGCTCTTTTATGGTTTAGGGCGTGTTTGGGTGTTTTGGGCAGAACAGGCACTTTTAGGGTTTGTATGTGTTTTTGGGTGGCAAGACATTTTTTAGGGTTCAGGGTGGGTATGTATGTTTGGGTGATAAGGTATTTTTTAGGGTTTAGGTTGCATACAGGGTTTTGGGTGGCAAGGGAATTTCTAGAGTTTAGAGTAGGTATGAGTTTTGGGTGGCAAGGGAATTGTTAGGGTTTAGGGTGGGTATGGGTGGTAAGGAGTTTTAATGTGGGCGCTGGTTTTTGGGTGGCAAGTTACTTTTTAGGGTTCAGGGTGGGTATGTATTTTTGGGTGGTAAGGTATTTTTTAGGGTTTAGGGTGGGTGTGGGTTTTTGAGTGGCAACAATTTTTTACATTTAGGGTGGAGGTGGGTATTTGGGTGGAAATGGATTTTTTAGGGTTTAGGGTGGGTATAGGTTTTTGGGTAGTAAGATCTTTTTAATGCTTTAGGATGGGGATGATTGTTGGGTGGAAAGTAAATTTTTAGGGTTTAGAGGGCGTAGGTTTTTGGGTGGTAAGGGATTTTTTTAGAGTTTAGGGTGGGTATGGGATCTTGCATGGAAAGTGAATTTGTAAGGATTTGGGTGGGTGTGGGTTTTTTTGTTGGGCAAGGGAAATTTTATGGTTTTAGGTGGGTATGTGTTTTTGGGTGGCTAGGAAATGTTTAGGTGATTATAGGTTTTGGGAGGTAAGGGATTTTTAAGGTTTTAGGGTGTCTGTGTGTATGGGGTGGTAAGGGATGTTTTCGGGCATATGTTTTGGGTGGCAAGGGAACCTATAGGTTTAGGGTAGGTATGGGTTTTTGGGTGGCAATTCATCTTTTAGGGTTTGGTGTTTTTGTGGGAGGCAAGACTTTTTTAAGGTGGGTATGGGTTTTTCAGTGTTAAGGGATTTTTTTAGGGTTTAGGATGGTATGGGTGTTTTGGATGGCAAGGGTTATTTTTATATCTTTGAAGATGGGTGTGAGATTTTTAGTGGCAAGGAATTGTCTAGGGTTTAAGGTGTGTATGGGTGGCAAGAGAATTTTTAAGGTTAATGGTCGGTAAGGGTTTTTGGGTGACAATTTCTAGGATTTATGGTGGTTATGGGTTTTTGGTTGTGAGGTATTTTTAGGGTGAGTATAGGTCTTTAGGTACGGCTTTTTTAGGGTTTAGGGTGGGCATGGGTTTTGGGTGGCACATTAATTTTTATGGCATAGGGTGGGAATGGGTTTTTGGGTGTCGATATGGGTTTTTGGGTGGTATGGAATTTCTTAGGGTGCATACAGCTTTTTGGGTATTTTTTTGTGTGAGTATAGGTTTTTAGGTGATCAGGGATTTTTATTGTTAAGATTGGGTTTTTATATGGCAAGGACATTTTTAGGGTTTAGGGTGGTATGGGTTTTTGGGTGGCAAGGGAATTTTTAGGGCTTAGGTTGGGTATGGGTTTTTGGGTGGAAAGGGATGCATAGGTATTTGGATGTTAAGAGGCTTTTAGGGTTTAGGATCGGTTTTTAATTTTTTGGGTGGCAAGTGAATTTTTAGGGTTTAGGGTGGGTGGCTGTTTTTGTGGGGCAAGGACAATGTTATGCTTTAAGGTGGGTACAGGTTTTTGGGTGTTATAGAATTTCTAAGATTTAGAGTGGGTATGGGTTTTGGGTTGCAATAGAACCTTTAGGGTTTAGGTTGGGTATGTGTTTTTGTGCGATAAATATTTTATAAGGGTTTAGAATTTGTATGGGTTTTTGGGTAGCAAGAGAATTTTTAGTGTTTCGGGTGGGTATGGGTTTTAGAGTGGTAATGAATTTATAGGGGTTAGGGTGAGTATGGGTTTTTGGGTGGCAAGGGAACTCTTAGGGATTTTGGGGGTATGGGTTTTTACGTGACAAGGGAATCTTTATGGTGATTATAGGTTTTTTGGTGGCAAGGGTTTTTAGGGTCTAGGGTGTATGGGTATTTGTGTGATAAGGGATTCTTTAGGGTTTTGTGTGGTAAGGGATTCTTTAGGGTTTAGGATGGGTATGGGTTTTGGGGTGTTAATCTTTGAGGGTGCTTTTTAGTGGCAAGAAATTCTTTAGGGGGTTTGGGTTTTTCAATGGTAATGGATATTTTAGCGTTTAGGGTGAGTATGAGGTTTTGGGTGACAATGGAATTTTTGGGGTTTAGGGTGGGAATGGGTTTTTGGTGGTGAGGTATTTTATGGGGATTGGGGTCAGTATAGGTTTTTTGGGTGGAAAGGGATTTTTTTACTTTTTAAGGTGAGTATAGGTTTTTGGGTGGTAAGAATTTTCTTAGGCTTTAGGATGAGTAGGATTCTGGGGTTGTAAGTGCATTTTCAGGGTTTAGGGTGGGTGTAGGTTTTTGGATGGTAAGGGATTTTTTAGGGATTAGGGTGGATGTGGGTTTTATGGGTGGCAAGGGAATTGTTATCATTACTTGGGTGTTGGATTTTTTGTGGCAATGGATTTTTGAGGTTTTGAGTGGGTGGAAGTTTTTGTGGGGCAGGGAAATTTTACGGTTTAGAGTGGGTAAGGGTTTTGGGTGACAATGAAAGTATCAGGGTTTCGGTTGGGTGTGGGTTTTGGGCAATAATTTTATGATTTAGCATTTGTGTGGGTTTTTAGGTGGCAAGCACATTTTTTTGGTTTAGCATTTGTATGCGTTTTTGGGTGGCAGGCGAATTTAGGGGTTTGGGTGGGTATGGGGTTTTGGGTGGCAAGAGAACTCTTAGGGATTTGGGTAGGTATGGGTTTTTTAAATGGCAAGGGAATTTTCAGGGTTTAGGGCGATTATAGATTTTTTGGGTAGTAAGGGATGTTCACAGGGTTTGTATGGGTATTTGGGTGGTAAGGGATTGTTTAGGGTTGACATAGGTTTTGGGTAGCAAATGAACCATTAGGGTTTAGGGTGAGTATGGGTTTCTGAATAGTAAGGGATATTTTAGGGTTTAGGATGTGTATGGGTTTTTTGGGTGGCAAGGGTATTTTTATCATTTAGGATGGGTGTAGGAGTTTTTGTGGCAAGGAATATTGTAGGGTTTACAGTGTGTATTGGTTTTTGGGTGGCAAGAGAATTCTTCATGTGGGTGTGGGTTTTTGGGGGCATGGCAAATATGGCTTAGAGTGGGTATGGGTTTTTCAGTGATAAGGAATGTTTAGGGTATATGGTGTTATTGGTTGTTGGTGGTGAGGTTTTTCTTAGGGTTTAGGATGGGTATGTATTTTTGGATACCAAGAGAATTTCTAGGGTTTAGGGTGTGTATGGCTTTTTGATGGCAAAGTATTTTTAGGGTTTAAAGTGGATATAGGTTTTTGGGCAGCACAGGAATGTTTAGGGTTTATGGGGGATATGGGTTGTTGGGTGGCAAGGGAATTTTTAAGGTTTAGAGTGGTTGTGGGTTTTTCCGGTGGGAAGGGATATTTTTAGGGTTTAGGGGTTATGAGTTTTTTGGTGACAATGGAATTTTTATGGTTTAGGGTGGGTAAGGGTTTTTGGGTGGCAAGGGAATTTTTAAGGTTTAGAGTGGTTGTGGGTTTTTCGGGTGGGAAGGGATATTTTTAGGGTTCAGGATGGTTATGGGTTTTTGGGTTGTGAGGCTTGTGTTAGGGTTTAGGGTGGGTATGGGTTTTTGGGTGGCAAGGGAACTCAGGGATTTGGGGGTTATGGGTATTTACATGGCAAGGGAATTTCTAGGGTGGTTATAGGTTTTTGGGTGGTTAGGTTTTTAGTCTTTAGGGTGTATGGGTATTTGGAGGGTAAGGAATTTTTTTAAGGGTTTTGGGTGGCAAGGGAACCCTTAGGGTTTAGGTTGGGTATGGGTTTTTGGGTGTGAAGTAATCTCTTAGTGTTTGGTGTTTTTTGGTGGCAAGACATTTTTTAGGGTTCGTTTGGGTTTTATTTAGTGTTTACGGTGAGTATGAGGTTTTGGGACACATTGGAATTTTTAGGGTTTAGAGTAGGGATGGGATTTTGGTGGTAAGGTATGTTATAGGGCTTAGGGTGAGTATAGGTTTTTAGTTGATCAGCACATTTTTTAAGGTTTAGGGTGGGTATGGGTGTTTGTGTGGCACAGGAATTTTAAGGGTGGGGATGGGTCTGGGTGACAACACATTCTAGGGTTTAGGGCGGGGATGGGTTTTGGTTGGCCAGGGAGTTTATGGGTTTAGGGTGGGTATCGGTATTTGGTGTAATTTTCTACGGATTAGGGTGATTATAGGTTTTTGGGAGGGAAGGGTTTTTAGGGTTATGTGTGTATGGGTATTTGGGTGGTAAGGGATTTTTTGGGGTTTTGGGTGGCTAGGAACCTTTAGGGTTTAGGGCTGGTATGGTTTTTGGGTGTTTATTAATCTTTTAGAATTTGGGGTTTTTTGGTGGCAAGAAATTTGTTAGGGTGCGTTTGGGTTTTTGAATGGTAATAGATATTTTAGTGTTTAGGGTGAGCATGAAGTTTTGTGCAACTAGAATGTTTAGGGTTTAGTGTGGGTATGCAGTTTTGGTGGTAATGTATTTTTTAGGGTTTTGGGTGAGTATAGATTTTTAGGTGATCGGGTGGGTGTGAGTTTTTGTGTGGCACAGGAATTTTAAGGGTGGGTATGGGTCTTAGGGTGGCAAGGCACATTCTAGCGTTTAGGGTGGGTATCGGTTTTTGGGTGGTCAGAGAATTGTTAAGATTTAGAGTGGGTGTGGGTTTCGGGGGGGGCAAGGGACATTTTATGGATTCGGTTGATTATTCGTGTTCCGCGATAAGGAATTTTTAGGGTTTAGGGCCGTTATGGGTTTTTGGGTTATGAGGTTTGTGTTGGGGTTTATAGTGGGTATGGGTTTTTGGAGCAAGTAATTTTTTAGGGATTAAGTAGCATATAGGTCTTTGGGTGATGGGGGCTTTTTTACGGTTTTGGGTGGGTATGGGTTTTTGGGTGGCAAGGAAAATTTTAGGGTTCAGGGTGAGTATGGACTTTTGGGTGGTAAGGTATTTTTTAGGGTTTAGCTTGGGTATGGGTTTTTGGGTGGAAAGGGATTATTTAATATTTTATGGTGGGTAGAGGTTTTTGGGTGGTAAGAATTGTTTTAGGCTTTAGGATGAGTAGGATTTTTGGGTGGTAAGTGAATATTTAAGGTTTGGGGTGGGTGTGGGTTTTATGGAAAGGGGCGACCGAATCGGTCCCCCCGAACTTATGGACGAGTGCCTCGATCCCCCCGGGAAGCCATTTTGGGCGGGAGGCGCGTCTCAGCTGGTATGCCCGAAGCGGCGTAGCTGGGGCGCGCTCGTTCCCGCCCTAGAGTGGGCTGGCCTAGACACCGACGCAGCCAGCCACGCCCTCAGGGGCAGGCAGGGGCGGGTATACGCCCGCCCTGAAGACGGATAAAAAGGGACGCAAGACCAGAAGACATCCTCTTGTTCTTGTGCTCTGAAGCTGCACCTCCTCGCTGCACGTGAGCTCGGGACAGAACGAAGAGCCAATTTTGACCCACCCACCAGCCCCTGAAGACAGCCAGTTGTGTATAATAAAGCTGATTAATCTTGTTTTGTTTTGGTTTCCAGGTTGTAGTGCCATGATGTTTTTGAGTTAATAAAGAATGTTCGTTTTGAGTATGTTTACCATTAAAGATATTCAGTTAGTGTCGAATTTTGATGTATGCTCTTTCGGTCATAGTGACCAATGTATTCTTAGGTTAATTAGCACTGTCGTATTTATTTTGGTAGGCGGTAAGGTCATGATCGGTGAGCACTAATTAGTAGATCCCTATGAGTGGGCGTCACCCAACACGGATGGGAGCGCTCGGGAGAGGTGGCCATTGGCCCCTCAATGGGGAGGCGGTCCCTTCTAAGGATGGGTCGCCGGAAGTAAAGGAAAGGCGGTCAAGGCCCCTTCCTTTGTAGGAGGGGTTACAGCCCCCTCCTGGGGAATTTCCCGGGGCCAGTGACATCTGCGACGGCAGATGCGGTAAGTTGTGTGGGGTTGGGATAAGGGACACGATACCTTCTAGATACCTCACACGAGTATTCGAACGACCTTTAACTGGCGTCGAATTTTAGGTGCCCCCGTCAAGTCAAGGGAAATTGGTAGTAGTTGCACTTGAGGTACGCCTCCGTGCTGTCGCCCATCCCAAGTGGGAGGGGTAAGTCCGGTTAGGGATCTTGACACCGGTTATGACCTTGCCGTTGGCCCTTAAACGTTAGGTTGTACAATTTCAATATGTCAAGAAATGTTTTGTAGGTTGCTAGTTCGGCTAGGAGAACCTCTGTATTAGAGAATCTGTTAAGGTTAGCCAAACATCGCAATATGGTAATGAAATTGTACATAACATGAAACGTTTAATGTTTTAATTTTGTTTTTAATAAATACGGCCGGGATGGTCACTCCATCCCACTTCCAAAAACTTCAAGAACTGTTTCCGGTTTCACTCCTTTTGGGGATTGTGTTGAGAGGGGGTGGCGGGTATCTCGGCTATATGAGTGGCAAGGGAATTTTTATCATTTCTAAGGGTGTGGGATTTTTGGTGGCAATGGATTTTGTAGGTTTTGAGTGGGTGAGGATTCTTGTGGGGCAAGAGAAATTTTACGTTTTTGGGTGGCAGTTAAATTTTTAGTGTTTCGGGTGGGTATGTGTTTTTGAGTGGTAAGGGATTGTTAGGGTTTAGGGTGGGTATGGGTTTTTGGGTGGCAAGAGAACGCTAAGGGATTTGGGTGGGTATGGGTTTTTTACGCGAGAAGGGAATTTTATGAGTTTAGAATGATTATAGGTTTTTGGGTAGTAAGATATTTTTTGAGGGTTGTATGGGTATTTGGGTGGTAGGCTATTGTTTAGCGTTGACATAGGTTTTGGGTGGCAAGGGAACCATTAGTGTTTTTGGCTGGTAATTAATCTTTTAGGGTTTAGAGTTTTTGTGGGTTTTTGGGTGGCAAGGGAATTTTTAGGGTTTAGGGTTTAGGGTGAGTTTGGGTTTTTGAATGATAAGGGATATTTTATGGTTCAGGGTGGGTTTGAGTTTTTGGGTGTCAATGACATTTTTATGGTTTAGAATGGTTTAGAATGGATGTAGTTTTTGAGTGTTAACAGATTTGTTTAGGGTTTAGGATGGGTATGATTTTTTGGGTGGAAAAGCAATTTTTATCATTTAGGATGGGTGTGGGATTTTTGTGGCAAGGAAGTTTGTAGGGTTTGCAGTGTGTATGGGTTTTTGGGTGGCAAGAGAATTCTTCAGGGTTAGGGTGGGTGTGGGTTTTTGGGAGCATAGGAAATATGGCTTAGAGTGGGTATGGGTTTTTCAGTGATAAGAACTATTTAGGGTTTATGGTGTTATGGGTTTTTGGTTGTGAGGTTTTTCTTAGGGTTCAGGGTGGGTATGTGTTTTTGGGTACCAAGAGAATTTCTAAGGTTTAGGGTGGGTATGGCTTTTTGGTGGTAAGGTATTTTTAGGGTTTAGGGCGAGTATAGGTTTTTGAGGTGATAAGGGTTTTTTTAGTGTTTAAAGTGGATATGGGTTTTTGGGTGGCACAGGCATTTTTAGTGTTTATGGTGGGTATGGCTTGTTGGGTGGCAAGGGAAATTTTAGGGTCTAGGGGTTATGTGTTTTTGGGTGACAATGGAATTTTATGGTTTAGGGTGGTTAAGAGTTTTTGGGTGGCAAGGGAATTTTTAAGGTTTAGAATGGTTGTGGGTTTTTCGGGTGGGAAAGGATATTTTATTGTTTAGGTTGGCTATGGGTTTTTTGGCGATAAGGAATTTTTAGGGTTTAGGATGGTTATGGGTTTTTGGGGTGTGAGGCTTTTGTTAGGGTTTAGGGTGGGTGTGATTTTTGGGTGGCAAGGGAATTTCTAGGGTTTAGGGTGGGTATGGGTTTTTGGTGTTAATTTATTTTTTAGGGTTTAGGGTGTCTATTGATTTTTAGGTGATAGGGCCTTTTTTAGGAGTTCGGGTGGGTATGGGTTTTTGGGTGGCACATGATTTTATAGGGTCTAGGGTGGGTATGGGTTTTTGGGTGGTAAGTGATTTTTTTATGATGGATATGGGCTTTTTTAGGGTTTAAGTGTGTACATGTTTTTGGGTGTAAGGGTTGAAGGTGGGTGTAGGTTTTTTGGTGGAAAGGGATTTTTTAGGTTTTAGGTTGGGTATAGGTTTTATGGGTGGCAAGGGAATTTTTATCATTTAATATGGGTGTGGCATTTTTGGTGGCAAAATATTTTGTAGGATTTACAATGTGTGTATGTGTGGCAAGGGAATGTTTAAAGTTTTGGGTGGGTGTGTTTTTTTGTGGGGTAAGGGTAATTTTATGGTTTAGGGTGGGTATAGGTTCTCGGGTGATATGAAATTTTTAGGGTTTAGACTGGGTGTGAGTTTTGGGTGACAATGGAGCTTTTAGGGCCTAGGTGGATATGGGCTTTGGGCGATAATGATTTAAATACAGTTTAGCATTTGTATTGACTTTTGGGTGGCAAGGGATTTTTAGGATTTAGCATTTGTATGTGTTTTTGGGTGGCAAGAGAATTTTTGGGGTTTAGGGTTGATTATAGGTTTTTAGGTGGTAAGAGATTTTTTAGGGTTTAGGTTGTGTATGGGTATTTGGGTGGTAAGAGATTTTCTCAGGTTTAGGTGGGCATAGGTTTTGGGTGGCAAATGAACCTATAGCGTTTAGGATGACCGAGTTTTTGGGTGGTAAGTAATCTTTAATGGTTTGGTGTTTGTGTGGGTTTTTGGGTGGCAAGATCATTTTTAGGGTGGGTATGGGTTTTTGAGTGGCAATTGAATTTTTAGGGTTTAGGATGGGTGTAGGTTTTTTGGGTGGCAGGGGTATTTTTATCGTTAAGACGGGTGTGGGATTTTTGGTGGCAAGGAATTTTGTAGGGTTTATGGTGTGTATGAGATTTGGGGTAGCAAGAGAATTTTTAAGGTTTAGGGAGGGAGTGGGTTTTTGGGAGGGCACGAGAAATGTTATGGTTTAGGGTGGGATTTTGGGGGTGAGGATTTTTTAGGTTTTATGGTGGTTATGGATTTTTGGTTGTGAGGTCTGTCTTAGGGTTTAGGGTATGTGTTTTTGGGTGGCAAGGGAAGTTCTAGGGTTTAGGTTGGGCATGGGTGTTTGGGTGGCAATAGAGTTTTTCAGGTTTGTACTGGTTATGGGTGAGAAGTTATTTTTTAAGGTGTAGGGTGGGCCTGGGTTTTTGGGTGGCATGTGAATTTTTTGTGTTTAGTGTGGGCATAGGTTTTTGGGTGGCAAGGGAATTTTTAAGGTTTAGAATGGTTGTGGGTTTTTCGGGTGGGAAAGGATATTTTATTGTTTAGGTTGGCTATGGGTTTTTTGGCGATAAGGAATTTTTAGGGTTTAGGATGGTTATGGGTTTTTGGGGTGTGAGGCTTTTGTTAGGGTTTAGGGTGGGTGTGATTTTTGGGTGGCAAGGGAATTTCTAGGGTTTAGGGTGGGTATGGGTTTTTGGTGTTAATTTATTTTTTAGGGTTTAGGGTGTCTATTGATTTTTAGGTGATAGGGCCTTTTTTAGGAGTTCGGGTGGGTATGGGTTTTTGGGTGGCACATGATTTTATAGGGTCTAGGGTGGGTATGGGTTTTTGGGTGGTAAGTAATCTTTAATGGTTTGGTGTTTGTGTGGGTTTTTGGGTGGCAAGATCATTTTTAGGGTGGGTATGGGTTTTTGAGTGGCAATTGAATTTTTAGGATTTAGGATGGGTGTAGGTTTTTTGGGTGGCAGGGGTATTTTTATCGTTAAGACGGGTGTGGGATTTTTGGTGGCAAGGAATTTTGTAGGGTTTATGGTGTGTATGAGATTTGGGGTAGCAAGAGAATTTTTAAGGTTTAGGGAGGGAGTGGGTTTTTGGGAGGGCACGAGAAATGTTATGGTTTAGGGTGGGATTTTGGGGGTGAGGATTTTTTAGGTTTTATGGTGGTTATGGATTTTTGGTTGTGAGGTCTGTCTTAGGGTTTAGGGTATGTGTTTTTGGGTGGCAAGGGAAGTTCTAGGGTTTAGGTTGGGCATGGGTGTTTGGGTGGCAATAGAGTTTTTCAGGTTTGTAGTGGTTATGGGTGAGAAGTTATTTTTTAAGGTGTAGGGTGGGCCTGGGTTTTTGGGTGGCATGTGAATTTTTTGTGTTTAGTGTGGGCATAGGTTTTTGGGTGGCAAGGGAATTTTTATGGTTTAGGGTGGCAAGAGAAGTTATTTAGGTTGGATATTGTTTTTTGATTGGCAGGAGGATTTTTAGGAGTTGGAGTGGTATGGGTTATTAAATGGCAACAGAAGTTTTTGTGTTTTTTGACTTGCCTATTTCTTTTGTGCATGCGGACTAATCTTCACAAAATGTTCCCAAAAAAGTGAGCTGTTAATCAAGTTGTGCATGGAAAGTTTTGAGGGCATAGGAAAAGGCAGAGGTAAACAAAAAGTGCATTTCCCATGGTAATTACCTAGAGACTTTAAACAGTCCTGCAGCCTGATTCGCTGGACAGAATTACAAAAAGATTGAGAGTAAAGTAGGTTCTGTTCTGGAGATCATGCCTGTTATTATTTGGTGTAAATTGTTCAGTAGTATTTGAGATATCATAGGAAACCAAATTTGTATATCCGGGCATATGTGGTACTTTTGTCGTGCCTTTGTATTTATGTTTATAACTCAAACTTTTAGAAAACACTGACAATCACTGGATGAGATCATCAGTGATGTAATTTAAGATGTCGTCAGTGGTGTCATGAGAATGTCACTGACCAGGTCATGAGTGATCTAATATGTGAGGTCATAAACAGTGTATTGCGGGGGCATACATTATAGTTAGCTCAGGTAATTTTAATAGCTGAATTTCACTGGTTTTGTACCAGTGAAGTCTAAGCATAACTATAACGCTCCTGTAACTTTTGGCTGCTTCAGTTTATTTCTAAAGGATTTTTTCATTATTTTTCCTAGGTATAATGACCCTGTGCCCTTTGTTTTTTCAGTGAATTTTTATGGTTTTTTGACCGTTAAGTAAGATACCCATCACTGTGCACAGTGGGGGCGGGGGGTTAAAAACAGGGTCTGGTCGGGCATTGTCCTGCCCCCACCCAAGCTTGCTGCTCCTGCCCACCCCCCTCCTTGCCATCCATTTTCCAAGTCCATGACCCTGCTCCCTCATTACAGCAATTTGTGGCTATCGTTTTGCCACTGCCCTTCCTGCCCCATCACCCTCCTCCCTACCCTCGTTTGTCTGAGTCTATGCAGGTGCCCCCTCGCTCCTGCCCTGCATGTTCTAATGTCCTGCCACTGCCCTCCATCAAGATTGATGTCCCTGCCCATTCCTCCTGCCTTCCTTGGCCCAATTATATGCCTCATTAGTGCCCTCCTACTTAGCCTCTGTGCTTAGCTTGCGGTCTCTACTCTCTTTCCATTTGCGCTCCATTGTCTTTGTCCATGACCCTGCTCCCCAGTCTGCCCACATATTCCATGGGACTGCTACATCCACCCTGCCTGCCAAGTTCCATGCACCATCCCCTCTTTCCTGTCCTCCAAATTCCATTTTGTTTCTACTCCCTTCCGTCCTCCATGCTTTGTTTTGCTGCAACTGCTCCTCCTGCCTGCCCTGTGTGGTCTTTTGTGAAGCCCTGCCCTCTTGTGTGTGTCCAGCAAGTACTGGTCCTTTGTGCATGCTCCTGCCCTCTCCCTCTTGCCTATCATGGCCGTTGTGCTGCCACTAAACCTCCTGCACTACTGTGTAGTCAGTTTTCTGCCCCGGACCGCTCCCACCTTTCCTCATATGTCTGTGTGTATAGCATTATAGTCTCACTGTTGCCCTCCATGGTGTGTAGTGCTTCCGGGGCCCATACCTTCTGCCCTCCATGGTCAGATTACTGTTCCTGCCCTGCCCACTTCCCCCGGATTCCGATTTTCATGTTCAGACCTCTATCCCCTGCCTTATCTGGTCCTTTTTTATGCCCCTGCCCCCTCCCTCCTGCCATTGATTGTCCATTAGGCTGCAACTGTCCCTCTTGTCTGTCTGTTGTGTCTTTCTTCTTTGTTCTCCGTTGTCAGTATGCATGGCCCTGTCCACTCCCTATTGCTTTCCAGGGTCCGTTGTGCTGCACCGCCAGTCCCATTGCACTGTGTGGTGTATTGTGCTGCTACAACCCCTGATGCCTGCTTTGTAAGGCCAGTTTGGTTCTCTGGCCCATCTTCTTCCTGTCCTCTCTTATCAGAGTCCAAGTCCCTACACCATTCCTCCTGCCTTCCATGATTCAATGTGCCAACATTTCGAACTTGGTAAGAGGGAGATTTTGAAAAAGAAAAACTTGGGAATATATTTTCTCCATTGACTCATTGAAAAAGGGAAGCTTTTAGGTAGGAGGCAAATAAAATACAGCCCCTTTGCGCATACAAACACCGGAGAGTCTCCTGTCTGAACTGGGTCGGTTGGTTGCACTGCCACTGCCTCTTCCTTCTGCCTTACTGGTCTTCCATGTTGCCACAGACTTTTTTACCTGTATTGCATGGTTGGTTTGCTGCCCTTTCCCCTTTTTCCTCTGCCCTCCATGGTACGATGTGCTGCCACTGCCCCTCCCACTTGCCCAGCATGGTCAACCTATTGCCTCTGCTCCCTCCTCCGTGAGAGGGTCTTAGTCCAAGAGAAACTATAGTAAGTGCTCTAAACAACTAAAATGAGGTCATATTTTCTGAGTTCAATGCGCTTATAAATAATTTGCTATCTTTAGGTTTTTTTATATACTTCATCACTTAGTTGTCTGTCACGCTTGAGAGAGGATTTGGTAGTACAGCCAGAGCTGCATACTTTGCAACTGGGGAACCAGGTTTGAATTTCGACGTCAACTCAACATCAATCTCCCCATGCCTAAAAACAAAATTAATTTGTCCTGGAGTAATGCACTCCAATACTTCTGGATCAAGTCTACGCTATATAATACTGCATTGGGCTATACTAGGGCTACGCTTGGGTGATATTTGTTCTATATTTGGGCTCTTTTTTCTCTAGAGGACTTCTTGGGAGACTTGTCTGTTATGTAGCTCCCTAATGTCCTCATTTACTGAAGTATCCTCAGAAGAAAATGCTTTTAGTTTTCTACTTCCATTCTATCAAGATGGTGTATAGATGTGCCACATGTTTGGCACAAATTCAGAATGTTAGCACTCTAGTTGCTCATTAGAACATATAGTAAAGCTGCTGATCACCAGGGAGTTAACTGCCAATCTGCTGCTAGTATTGAAAGTGTATGTTTCAGTCGGCATGTCAGAATATTTTTTATGAAATAGAAGAGGAAGCTATTGGAGTACTCCCTTAAAATGTGTCCTAATTTTTCTTTCTACAGCACTACCCATAATTTCCACAACAAACTGAACCCTTCATTATGTTCCTTACTAAAAGTTTTAAGTTCTACCAGTTTGATTCAATCAACATGGCTAAAAGTGTGCCATGATTTTGTCATAAGTAAGACTGTTAGCACTCTAGTTGTTTTTTAGAACACTCTGTGAGGCAGCAGTAGAACACAAGGGAATCAACAGACTGGCTGCTCCTGCGTGGAGACATTACTAGTGTTCAGGACACACAATTAGGTTGAAATGATGTAAAGATTAGATTCCTAGCATCATTCATTGAATTAAAGTTATTTTTGTCACGCTCCTGGCTTTGCCCAACTGATATAAGGTAGGGGAATGATTAAATTACTGTGGCTCTTATTGAGCTATTCAATTCAGAACCAGGATACAATGTTGTTTAGGTGTACGCACAGGTGTGAATAGGTTGTTGATTATTTTCACATGTGTAAGTTATGATTTGCGTTAAATGTTTTGTGGGTTATTAATGGGATTTAAAAAAATATGCTAATACTGTTTGTCATATGTTGGTCAACTGTCAATTAGTTTTTGATGCAAAAATGATTCATGAATATTTAAGACTATGAAAAAATAAATGGTGGTCGCAGTAATTTATTTGCGCACCCACAAAACAAGTGAATGTATTAAAGGATTGTCAGCATTGGCAATTCAATTGTTGTTTAATTGTTTATTGCCTAGCCTTGCTGACGTGGTATTGGCCCACTTCCTGTTTCTCTTGGTTAACCTTTAGAAAGTTGGCATTTTCTTGCCTTAATCTTTTGTGCCTGCAGCCTGTCTCTGGGTCACATGACTGTGTGCAGTTGGAAGTTGGGCTTTGTGTATTTCTCATAGACAGCCACACACAACGTGCACGATGGGTGCTTAGGTGTGACTGGATGGGACCGGACTATCAGGATGGGAGGTGCTGTGCACAGCCCCACTTACACTTGAATAGGTTGTGTTTGATCTCCACACAAGGGGCTGCATAACCCCTGTGGTTAGTCTGGAGCCAGGAAAGGCAGGGTATCGGTGAACTTCAAATCCATGCCTCTAGAGGCTCAGCCCCACTTTAAAGGCACAACTGTGTAAACACTAAGGACCTCAACACCACCACTTCAGAACTGGTTGATAATAATCTGCCTGGAAGGACTGCTGTGTTGTTACAAGTACTGCTACTCTGCTGGACTGCTTCTCTTAAGGAACTTCTGCTCTACAGGGAATGCTACCCTGCCTGGTTAACATGCTCCCTCCTGCTCTCTTGCCTGGGGAAGAAGAACTGGACCTTCAACTCATCCTGAACCCAGGACCCCACAGTGACTTAAAGAGCTAATCTGCTGACCTCCTAATCTCAGCATCCGGGACACAAAATGCTCCCCAACAGCTCCTGGACCCATCATCAGTGAGTTCCTTACCCTCAAGTGGTGCTCGTCAGGCCCTGGAACCTTATTGTGGCTGCAGAGCTCTTAAAATTAAGCTTTGGGCTCTTCAGGACAATTCGCACTAGAACCATGTCCCTTGACTCGAAATTCAGCATGTGTAGCCACCAGCCCCTCTTTTCGCACAGCGAACATCAATCGCTGAGGAGGACCGCAAATGCAAATCCTCAGCCTGCCCATCTGCGACACCCAGCATGCTCTTCGTGCAATGTTGACCACCGCCAGCAACACTCTCATTGCTCTCTGTGGCCCTCTCCACTGCAGCAGGACTCTTGGCACAATCTTTAGATTGTGCTATCATGGTCTGCCTGACCTTTTGATGTTGACCCGTTCTAATGTGACCAGATCTCCCTGGTTGGTGATTTTTGCTTTTAGGTGCCATTTTACAGTTTAATCTTAAAAATTCATAACTTCAGGTCTACAGATTGGATTTTTGTAATTTTGGTCCTGTTTTATTATTACATTTTGCTCTAATATTCTGATCTAGTGTGGAATCTTATGGTTTGAAGTGTTCCTCAAATACTTTAAACATTACCATTAAGTTAGCCTTACTTTTCTACGCCAAGCTTTCAGGGGGTTGAGCACAGCTTAATTTGTGGATTACTTGTGCCTTACCCTGACTACAATTGTGGTTTCTGATTGAATAGGGCTCACACCCAAGTCAACCAGTATTCCAATTTATAACACCTATTGACAATATTAAAATTGATTATTGGCCAGGATTCTTGAAGCATATGCCTGGACATATACTGATGTCGGATTCCAGACTCCAAGGGCCACACTTGCTTTTGGTGGTGATTTCTGATGGTCCTATCACGTCTCACTCCTAGCCTCAAAATGCTGGAGGCAAACCATGACTACCATGAAGGAGCATCTGACAATTAAAGTATATGTCAGTGTAGGACACACTACAATGTCACAGGAAGTCGAACAATATGCTCTACTATCACACCATGTCATGCTAGGCTTGATATGACAGAGAAGAGGTTGAATGTTTTGGGAACCAACTGAATTCCATCTCTGCTGGAGATGTTTGGTGCGATGTGGAACGTGAAGATTGTAACAGATAGGACTACATTTATATTTGTGAGACTCCTGAAAATGTCAAAGGAAAAAGATTTTCTGGGCATTTTGTCTCAGACCACCTGCTTTGAGGAGGGCCTGAGTGGGACAAGTAGTCAGCAAAAGCCGTTCTTCCTCCTCGACTGCCATACACTATTTTCCCTTAGTACTGTTAGCTCACTCTTTTCAGGAACACCTTAGCCATTAATCCTCTTAATTCTTGGATGTACTCTGAGGACAGACACATCTTAATTAAAATCATTACCATGGACTCTAGGTTTACTGTGGTCTCAGTCTGCACAAGTAATGGTACTGAAGCCATCTTAGCCTTCAGGTTGTCTTGATTGTAGAATTCATCAGGAATGGTGTAGTAGTAAGAGGTGATTGGAAGATTGTGATTATATTTATATAGTGCTTACTACCCTTGATGAGGTCTTGTAGCACTTTTCGGTGAATAGTGCACTACTTCAAAATACAGAAAAAAGATTAGGGGAGGATCCCTCTACATACCACAACTGACACGTTTGGATAGCAATAATGATAGGGCACTACTCAGTTAAAAACTTCAATTTGTTGGACACTTTGCCTCACCTGCCCCATTAGAAAGAGTACACATTTGTGTCCTGTGTCCATGGGATGAAGTTTAGTATTGGCTTAGGCCGGTTTTTAAATTCTATGTTACAAGCTGAATTATCTAAGAGGTATTTCAGATCATGCCTGAGTGTCCTAGGTTTACATCAAGCACATGTGGTTGTTTCAAAGTTCACGCATGGCCACCACATTTAGAACCAATGTATTTCTCAGCTTGGAATGGTAATTCCACAGTGGTCTCCAGGTGTAGAGGAAGCGGCCAAGTGAGATGCTGTGCAGATGAAATGAGCAGCAAGCAAGTGACCATTTAGGATTGCCTGGAGAGCTGTAGACTCCTCTTAAGAAGCATTAGAATAAAAATAAGCAAAGCAAAGAAATAAAAGGGGAACACATTCCAATCTAAAGGATTGACCAACTAGCCCAGCCACTAATGCACCCTTATCTTCAGGTGGCTGTGCACACATGATCAGAAAATGTTTTTATTCACAAGAAAACCCATGACTGATGGCGACTGAACCTTTTCCCCATGCTCTTCCCTTTCATGAATGGAAGCGGAGTGTACTCTCAGACAGACAATTGCAATAACAGAAGAGAGCTGACCCAAAGGCCCTCTATGTATTTATATGGATATAAATGTATTAATAGACTAGACCTATGACATTGGACATAATATGTCCATATCGAACCCAGTCCTAAAGTTTTGAGCGTACGGTTTTCCACAAGGCAACTATTGGAAACAGCCATAAAGTTAGGAAGGGGTCAGAATTACAGTTGGCTAATCAAAATACCTACAGCATAACAAGGATTCTGGCAGAGCATAACTTCTATATACATGGTTTGTGTCACTGGGTCGCCAATATCAAAAAACATTGCCCACTATGGTAATCTGAGATTCCATCTAACAAAATGCTTAGCTGAAGGTTTTAATATAGAGTAATCAAGATCAACACTTAAATGCCTATTGGTGTTCTCATATGCTTTTCACAATAAATATGTCCAGTCTAGAGGCTTTGTCATAACATTTAATAACAAATAGAGCAGGCGCATATCCATGATCGTTATCACTGGATTGACACCATAACCAACTCAGTACTTCGGTAATAAACATACATTTTGCCTCAAGCTAAAAGTGTAATTCAAACAGTGCTTGTAGCAGAAACACACAAATTCACCCCTGTCAAGTCCTGTACTAAGGGAAAGCTAAATGAGAGTGGATCCTAAATCTCTCTCTCTCAGAAGGACTATGAAAGCTCTATTTTGTTGATCACATCAGTTCAGTCAATGGGTGCACTGCCAAGCCAGTCCTAAAACTCGATCTAGGTCAGTGTAGCCTTTGGCTCTTAAACACAGAACTGCACTCTGAAGTTTAAAACATCTTTGTTTAGCATAAAACGGAACAGGGTATCATTAGCATATACTGGATAGCCAACCATGTCCAAGTCTATAATGTTGGTAAAAAGTGATTTATCAAAGCACTTAGGGCCACACACACACACACACACATATTTATATATATATATATATATATATATATATATATATATATATATATACACACACACACCCACATACACACAAATATATATGCACACACATATAAACACACGCATATACACGCATGAATATACACACACATATGCATATACACACACATATACACATGTATATGCATATACACATGTATATGCATATACACATGCATATACACACACATGCATATACACATATACACACACATATATGCGCATACACACATGCGCGTATACACACATATGCATTTACACACATGCATAAACACACATGTATGCATATACACACATGTATACATATAAACACAAATATATGCATATACATACACATGAAGACATGCATATACATACACATGCATACACAAACATATGCATATACACACGAATATGCATACACAAACATATGCATATACACACATACATATATACATTTTGAGTACGTTTTGGTGCTTTAATTGTTTAGAATTTCTTTACAAAGGAGCTTGAGAGTGATATGTGGATAGTGTGTTTTCTGATGCCGACATAACGTAATAGATGTCTGGGATGGTCGTATTTGTGTAGTCATAGAGCACGCTGTAGGTAGATGTTTGGTGCTTTTTATTTCGTAAATTAAATTAATTCCTCACTTAGACAGTCAATCACATTGGTACTAAAGCCTCCATTTACTCACTTATACATCCACTCAGTCTTCAAAGCAGATTGCTATATATATATAGAAATACATATTTAAATACCAAACCAAACCACTTTCACTGGATGATGTCATCAGTGATGTCATTTGAGATGTCATCAGTGATGTTATCAGTGGCCAGGTCATACATGATGTAATATGTGACATCATCAGCAGTGGATTGTGGGTGCGCGAGTTATAGTTAGTACAACTAATTATAACGGGGGAATTTCAATGGTTTTATATGAGTGAAATGTCCAGCTAACTATAACACCCCTGAAACCTATGTTTTTTCAGTGAATTTCTAAGGCTTTTTTAAATGCTAATTCCTAACTTTAACTTATCTGAAACCTATGGTTTTTTCAGTGAATTTCAAAGGTTTTTTAAATGCTAACTTCTAAATATAACATGTCTGAAACCTATGTTTTTTTCAGTGAATTTCAAAGGTTTTTTAAATGCCAATTCCTTACTATAACATGTCTGAAACCTATGGTTTTTTCAGTGAATTTCAAACATTTTTTAAATGCTAATTTGTAAATTGTTTTAAAAAAAATATTTTCTAAGTACATCCTTTTAATCTTTTCATTTTAGATGTTATTTTTAAATTACATTACACATTTTTTTATAAATATTTTTTACATAAAAATATATATTTTTTCATTATATATTTTTCATAATATACTTAAATTATTTTTATTTCTTTTTTAATGGAGTCGAACACTGTTATTCTATGGGTAGAAATTCACTTAGCAGGTAAATATTGTCACTGTTACCTTTTCTTACTCAGTGGTGGATCCTGGATACAGGACTCCTGCATCTCCTCTAAACAGCTGAAAGAATGCAAATTACCAAAGACGCACGGAAACCCAGGTCCTTTTTTTTTAAATACCGCTAGAATGCGCGGATCATAAACGCACCCCGCGATTTTTCCCCAAAAAAGAAAAAAAAAAAAGAAGCCCAGGGAGACCTTGTGGAACCCCCTGAGGAGACCTAGAGGATCAGGGTGTGTCTACCCTCCCCCTTTTCACGTCTTAAAAACACATTTCACACGCTTCTTCAGCCTCCCTTGTACCGAGACATAAAATGGTTGCCAACAGTTTCTAGTTTCGAATGTTGACAACCACTTGACAGCCAATTAGCCTTCAGCGCGTGATCGGAAGGGTGCGCTTATGGTACAATGACAATACGCGGAGTGTACGTATTCAATTTTTTTATCGGAAGTGGGCCGCGTGTCCCCCCTCCTGTGCCCAATTCCAGGGCATGGCTAATTATATATTATTATTTTATGGAGGAGGGCTGCAAAGCCCCCCTCCTGAAGCCACTTCAAGACCACTGGGACATCCGAACTCCATCTATGTATGTAGCAGTTGCATTCACTTTGCGCATGCATGTTTGTGGTAGCGCATGCGTGTTAATGTTACGCATGTGCACAATACATCCCACTGTCTGGTTATGTACCCCTAACGTATTTCTCACACCCAGTGATGGCATGCTCAACCAATCATCCTTCTGCAAAGCATTTATAAGCTGCCAACCTTCTTTAACTTTTCCTATTCCGCAGTCACAGCCATTGAGAGTGTTCATATCCACTTCTTTGTAGGTGAGCACTTTAAGAGTAATTAAATTAATCTGAACAATCTTTAAATACCGTAAATGCAAATTTATCTTCGATTTGGCGATGCTGTTTTTAAGCACGCTTTCCTGCGTTTTTATATTGTTAAAGTTGACGTAGTAACTTTTGTTTCTGTGCAAATCACTTAATCCTGGTGTGTTTGTTTAATTTGCCAAGCACTTCGTGGCCGCTCCTACACCAGTGTGTTATGTGCTGTTCAATTGAATGCAAAACTAATGTTTTCGGCAAACATGTATTTTAGCACGGTTTCCAGCTCTTATAACTTAAATATTTTGCCTTGGTAGGCGCTGTTTCTAGGCAAATCACTTAATCTAGCCGCATATAATTTTTTAAGTAGTGTGTCACGTGCTCCTTCCTCCCCATGCACTGCACATGTAATTGATTGGTCAATGTTGTATTTTAGCACACTCTCCATGTTTTTTAATAACCTTAAACTTCATTTGCCCCCTGTTCTATCTCATTATACAGGTAGCTCAACCATGAGACGTACTGGTCACCACAAGCTGGCCTGCCCATACACTATACCACGTGGGTGTGAACAACTCGACACACCAGATCCACTGACTGCACTCCATAGGTTATCAGCCGAAAATTGCAATGTAAATAAAGTGAGTGACCAATCTCGGCCTAACATTTGTATAATGCAATGCTGTTTCCTATTTTGCTTGCCAAATATAAACCTCTGATAATTGCTTTTCATCCCCAATCCTTTTGAGAACAAATGTTTTGATGTACATTTAAATTAATCTTGGACATATGTACAACATATACATTTTTAATTCTTTTTTCAGTTTGCAGAATGTTTGTTGCCGAGGTTGAAGAAAACTATATCCTCCTGTTCCAGCTGATTACACCGATGTCTCAAATATGGCATTTACTAGTTGTCCGAAGCCATGCACATTTACACATTTTTAACGGACAACGTTAAGGTAAATACTCACAATACGACTACTCAACGAAGTTAAAAAGTAACGGATATAAGTACTTGAGGGGTTTTCGGTGGCAGATAATCTCAAATTCACACTTCTATGAATGAGTCTGATACAGGGTAGACATCTGTAGAACTAATGGAGGATTGGGTTTTAGGATGGCATACAGAGCTCCCAACCTTCTTAATTTTTTTCTTAAAGGGTTCCAAATTGGGGACGAATATTTGGCTGTGCAGTAGAGGTTGACAGTGTTGCTCCACTGGTACTTGGGCCTCCTCATGAAGCAGGAGGAGCCTCTGTCAATCTCCTTAAATCTTCCCTTGCAAAGATGACCGGATTCTGAGTGTGCAAGTGCTTCCGCATACTTGTAGTTCCACACCAGTCCTCTTTGTTGGGGTCTCCTCGTGAAAGAAGTCTTGCATATGCGGCAAGTAACTTTTCTTACATTCACCTTTTTTAAGACTTGTGAAAATTAATTTCAAAACATTCAATCAATATGGTGTCACTATGCATTGTGTCAAATCCTTTATTAAAAATATGCAGAAAATGTTCCCTTTAATTGTTGTTAACGTCTTTGCAAAAGAATTTGAAAGGAGAAAGTAGGAGATGAATAACAGGTAGGATGTTATATCTCAAACTGCAATAATGTATAAAAAGGGTGGACCAAAGTCTTCATGTACAATGCCAGTGGAAGCTTTTCAGGCACACTGGAAACATTTTAAAAAATATATATATCGTCAAGCGTTACTTTGACTTGTAATGTTTGACCTCATTTAGTCACATCAATCTAATTTTAAACACTAATTTTCTTTTCTGTTTTGCATATTAACTACAATACTTCTTTTGGACGCCATATTATATGTTTATTATATTGTTTTGTTAGTTATAGTTATAGTTATAGTTATTTATTGTATTGCTATCTTTTAGTTATAGTTCCAGTTATTGTTTTAATAAAAGTTAATTAAAAAGTACATATATCTGTTTTTTTTTGTGGGGGCAGCAGTCATCAATAGAAATTATATTTATAATTTGAAGTATAATTCTGAGGCTAACTCATTAGCAACATAGTGTGGTGAACTCTTAACCTCTGTGCTCATGTAGGTGTTCCATGAACTGTTACTTTGGTAACAGGCAGAAAGCCGTTTGGGGGTAGGGTTAAAAGTTACTAGCTGTACAAAAATAGTTCTATTTACCCAGGATCTTCTACATCACAGAATGTAAATGTATTGCGACTTATATAGCGCACGTATCACCCAAAGGCATCAAGGCGCTTGCCTTGGGAACCCGTCCTGGCTTTTCCCTGTGAGATAACCCCTACTGGGCATCCCCAAGGTGAAAGCCAGGCATCCTGCAGCGGGTGGGCCGCCGAAGTGGAGATTAAGCAAGCTATTGCCCAGAGTTGCAGCGTGGGACCCATGATTAGAGTAGGCACCGAGGTGAGAATTATCGAGTCCGTGGACATTTTTGGGCTCAGGACCCTGCCGCGTCAGGAATTGAACCCTGGTCCCGGGCCAGACCTCTGCATCAGGGTCTGCCGCTCTAATCAGTGACCCACACTCCTCCGCAGGAAACTGTGAAAGGAAAGCAAAGGAAAGCAAAGTAAAACAAAACACTGTGCATCAGATTTACAACCCCCTTGCACCACTTTCGCGACCAACTCCCCCCTACAACATTACAAGTATGTGGGCTTCAATGACCCCCCTCAAGCCCCGGGAACCACCACCCCCAGAAATTTGTACATTACGGGACGCAAACTGCGTGGCCTATGTTTATTCACATGCCACCTTGCGTGATGCACAACTAGGATACAGAAGGCCTTCAGCCCCAGGAGCCGCAGTGTCAACCTGACCGAGACCCAGGATAAAAGCTGAGAAGGGTGAGAAGTGTGGCTCAATGATGGAGTCCCACTCTGCAACTCTGGGCAATAGCTTGCTTAATCTCCACAACGGCCCCACAACGCTAAGGATGCCTGGCCTCCACCTTGGGGGTGCCCAGGAGTGGATGCCTCACAGGGAAAGCCAGGATGGGTTCCACAGCGGTATTCGTACAAGCGTGTTGAGACCCTTGCGGGTGAGTAGTGCGCTATACAAGTATCAATTTTTTATTTACAAAGATCGGAATCAGTCTAAATATCCTGAACCCGCTGTTCGGAGTGAAAAACCCGAAACTGCGCTGAGTCCAGAACCGCTCCGATGAATAGGAGCTTCTGAGAAGGGCACAGGTGCGACTACGGCACATTGATGAACAACCCCAGCAGGTGCAAGACGTCGACTGTAGCCTGGAGGTGGGAGACTACTGTCTGGGGCGAGCCCGCCTTCAACAACCAGAAGACTGGAGCACCTGATCTGCGCAGATTAACATGTGAATAAATCTTTCTACTTTTCTACGAGACTATAGAATATTGTCCATATACCACAACAATCGGCGTTTCAATATGCATGGCATCCATTAAAGAGATAGTGTACATTTTACAGATGAAGGAAACAGAGTCTTCCTCATGAACTTTAGACTCTGCATCGGTACTTACTTGTAATTACTAAACTCTCTCAATAAACACAAGGGCTCTTTCTAGAACCACCCAACATCTATACACATAAGCTTGATATCCAACTCAAAAATACATGCTTCGTTTTTTTCAGCGACCAAATGCGCGGATCCTACGCACATATTGTGACTTTTTGTAAAAGATATCTTACTTTTTTTGCCCTACGGGTCCCTATGTCACCCCCTGAGCGGGCCTAGGGGGTCACGGTGTGTCTAACCTGCCCCTGTTCACGTTTTGCCAAGATATTTCACAGACTTCTTCACCCTCGCTTCCTACCAAGGCCAAAATGGCTACCAACAGTTCCTGGTTTTAAACCGCTTCACAGCCAATTAGAATTCAGCGCGTGATCGTAATGGTGCGTTTATCCTACGAGGCCAATCCTCGCACAATCTGTGGATCCTCCGCGCCCTTAGATATATAAATAACTTTAACAGTCATTTTCAAAGAAACTACTGAACAGATTGACACCATATATGCCAAAGGCACAAGTCGGAACTGAGGACTACCACTGTGCCAAATTTGGTGTAATTACGTTCAGTCGTTCGAGCTGTAGCCGTGGCTAAAGGTCCTATGAGAAATGTATGGGGAAAACGCGTTTTGGGACTCCCCTTTTTTCTCCGTCCCCGCTTCATCAATCAACCCCAAACCTCCAGGGCAGGAGCGGAACTGAGCTGGCCAAACATTTGGAAAATTTCAAGAAGATTCATCAATTGACGCCAAAGTTATTGGCAATAGAAGGTTGCGGTGTTCTTATAGATAATAGGTCCTAACTATAACTACCTACTGGCAACTGCCAGTAGGAGATATATATATATATATATATATATACACACATATACATTTTCACCACAAAGTTCCCCAGTTGCAGGACCGCACTCCGACATCAAGTAAGTTACCAACTTATATATATATATATAAGTTGGTAACTTACTTGATGTCGGAGTGCGGTCCTGCAACTGGGGAACTTTGTGGTGAATATATATATATATATATATATATATATATATATATATATATATATATATATATATATATATATATATATATATATATATGGTATGTAGGACTCCCAATGTTGGCAGGCGCAGCAAATATGGCCACACAAACAGATAGGAATCAGCGAGACCCAGGAAGGTGCAAATTTTTCTTTTATTTAGATTTTAGCCCAGCACCAGTCCGCCATGACGCGTTTCGGCTCGAGATAGCCTTGATCACATGACAACGTCACGAGGGCTGACCACCCATTTAAAGTGCAAACGTGCCATCACATGTCATGGAAAACAAAGAAATACTACTGTTTCCAAAGTGTCACTTTCATTACATTGCAGCATAAATGCCGGTATTGCACATAGTATATACAAGTTGATAAACACTGTTTAAAATTGCAGTAAAATACAATTAACATACACAACTTGAAAAACCTCAGAGAACAAGTGTAATTTTAAGAATACATGGCAACGGCTAATGAAAACTTCTAAAATGAGTATAAAAGTTAAAAGCCTAATAAATAATTACAAATAATTATATTGCCATTAAAATACCATAAAAACCACTGTTGCATAAGCAAAATTGAAACCAGCAGCTTATATGAAAAGTACAAGAGTTTGTATTAAATCCCGGTTGTCATGGATTCAAGCTGTATTCAAAAGGTATAGTGCCCAAGTGGGCTATACACAAAAACTGAGGTAGAAATTTTTATGTGCAAATACGCAATTCGTGCAAAACATGTTAAATGGCAATAAAGTGCTACCAGAAAAGTGAAAAGTTTGTTCAATCAATAAACTATATCAAATCATATACAAAAAAACGTCAAGAGAGGTCCAAGGAGCATGTTGAAGTATCTTGACTGTTGTCCAGAATTCATCTTTTCATAACAGACAGTACTGAGAAGAAAGTGCAATGTGCTTATAGCAAGAGTTATCCGAGTACTATAGATAGGTGTGGCAGTCCTCCCCAATATTAAGCCCTTGCGGTGCCTTGGTGTCAAGGGATATAATGTATCGAGTCTCTAATTTACGAAGCAGAGACTCTCTATCACCTCCCCTCCTCTGGGAAGGAACGCAATCTATCACATAGTACTTCAACAAAGAGGCATCTTTCCCATGATATTTCTCAAAGTGCCTGGCTACAGGATATGTCGTGTCTGCATGGGAGATTTTCCAATAATTAAAATGTCTGGAGTTGAGGGGGATATTCAGCATCAACAACTTCAATGTCTGCCCAAAATGTATTTTTGACAGTTCTTCCTGAGGTTTCTGATAAAACGATCCAAGTCATAACTAGTTTTTCAGATGCTATAGAATTCTCTTGTGGACTTGTGGCCGAGTACTGCCCACATATTTATGCCCACAAGGGCATTCTAAAACATAAACTGCAAATTCTGATTTGCATTTTAGTTTTTGCTTAATTTTGATTGGGAAGGGAGAAAGTGGAGTAATGACCTCAGATTTGCTGATACCGTGTTTGCAGGCTTTACAGGTAGAGCATTTTAGAAAACCCTTGCTGTCATTAAGCCATGATCCTGTGATCACCTCTGGGCTGCTCGATACCAGACTGTCTTGCATAGAACGAGCTTTGCGATAGGTAATGCTAGGATATTTGGGCATCACGGGGCCTAAGACAGGATCACTAGATATTATGGACCAATTGTCCCTGATGATTTTATGGATACTTTTATGTTGATTGCTGTATCCCATAATCAACCTTGTCTCCTCACAGGGTCTATCAATGGATGACCCTTGTCGTTCAACTCCTGAGCCCAGGAGTATTGACCTGTCAATTTTATTGGCCCTCTTGGTAGCACTATCTATGACGTCTGGCTTATATCCCAGTTGAAGGAAACGAGCCCTACAGAGTGATTGTGCCAGCCGGCATTCTTCCTCATTGCTGCAAATTCTCCTGATGCGGAGCATCTCCCCATAGGGGATACTCCGTATCAGGTGTGCTGGATGATGACTACCAGCGTGCAGCAATGTGTTGCCCGCTGTGGGCTTACGGTACAGTTTAGTATGTAGGCTACCTTCCTGGACAAAGATTTCCACATCCAGGAACACAATGGATATATATATCTAGAGAGAGCGAGAGGTGCGTGTATTATTGAGTACTTTTACTTAATTCAAATGTAATTAAATTTTATTTATGTTCTGTTTACCTAATTTGTTTCAAATTATTTCATCATTCATGAGTCATGAGGACACAGTGCAGATCCTGTCAAAGTAATCGGAGGATATGGGGGGTTTCTAGAAAAGTAAATGGGGACACATGTTGAACATTTCCTAGAAGAATTTACATTAAACATTCTGGTGCCAAGGGTATTGTCTGCATTTTTCTTGATAGGAAGAGGATGTACAACACTGGGGTGCATCTCCTACAGCAACGATTGCATCGCTATTAAATCACCACAACAGAGACATTATCCTGCACTGTGCACACAAATTGGGAACCATGCAGTATAAATCTATTGCAATCTACCCAGCCTGTACTAGAAAAGTTCAGGTGATGCGCAGACAGTCTGTTATGTTGAATCAGATGCTAAGAACAATGAATCTGAAATATAGCCTACTTATATAGGCTGCTAAACGTACAAGTCCAGATGTCTGGGAGCGAATGGAAGTGAGCGTTACTGTGCAATGAAAAATTATATTGCTTCAAAAAACAGGGATGAGCACAGCAAGTCCGACAGAACCATGGTGTGGAGGGATAGACCTGATTGGTGGAATAGGCACAGCAGGAGGAGTCAGAGTACAAGATGCTGGGCCCACAACAGGATCCCAACGATCCGATCAGTATAGGGGAGGAAGGCTAACATACTGGTGGAGGAGGGGAGACAAAAGATTCTGAGAAGTGAGGTAAAAAGCACTGTCTAAAAACATATGTTAGAATCACTAAGAGAGAAGCTATCATTGCTGATATTACATATATTGTATGTGTTGTTAATTAGAGATGCATGATTGCAATAAGAGATGATTAGAATCAAATAGTCATTACTCTGTGCCCAGATGGTTTGAACTCATGATATGGGCTGAGCAGCTTGGGTTGGAGGAGGTTCCCTAAGATGTTGGAGGCTTAGGTTTTAAAGATTTAAACAGTTTAGGATGCAGACAAGTTACAAATGGGCAGTAGTTAACTGGCCTATGGGGTTCACTAGTAGGAGGGGGTAAATAGGTTCTGGTTTATATGGAATTTTAATTTCTGTCAATCAAAAGCATTTGTAAAGCGCAACACTGTCACCCCTAGGGGTACCTGGACACTGAGTGTCTGTCAAAGAGCCAGGTGTCGAATCTCTTTCTGAAGTCTGCCAGTGAAGGGACTATACCGAGCTGAAGGGGAAGGTTGCTCCAGTTCTTGGCAGTGATGTAGTACAAGGAGCGGCCACCACTGCAACAGATGCAGGGTGTGTGTGTGAAGACAAGTGAAGTGGAGTGTCGGTGTCTTGAGGGTTGGTGGAAGTTCAGCCAATGGTTGATGTGGGCAGGTCCTAGGTCATGGAGGGCTTTGTAGGTGTGTGTGAGAATCTTGAACTGGCATCTCTTATGGATGAGGAGCCAGTGGAGGTCTCTAAGATGGGGGGGGGTTGATGTGGGTTCGCTTAGGGAGGTCCAGGATGAGTCTGGCTGCAGCATTTTGTATGGTCTGAAGTCTTCTGAGGAGCTGGGTGGAGATGCCAGCATATAGGGTGTTGCCGGAGTTGAGGCGGCTGTTGAGGATGGCCTGAGTGACTGTCTTTCTGGTGTTGGTTGGGATCTATTTGAAGATTCTGTGGAGCATGCGCAGTGTGTGGAAGCAGAAGGCGACTGCATAAAATTGTCATTGCATGGTCAGTGTGCTGTCAAGGATGATGCAGAGACTGCATGCATGGTTGGTCGGTGAGGGTGTAGGTCTGAGTTCTGCAGGCCTCCAGCTGTGGTCCCATGTGGAGGTATTCTTCCTGAAAATCATTACTTCAGTTTTGTTGGAGTTGAGTTGGAGGCAGTTGTCTCATCTGTTTGGCTATGTCGGTTATGGCATTACACAAATTGGTTCTGGTGTTGGAGGAGTCCTCAGTGAGCGAGGGGATCAGTTGAGTGTTGTTTGTGTAGTTGATTATGTGGAGTCCGTGGGATCTAAAGACATCTGTGGGGGGGGGGGGTCATGTAGATGTTGAACAGGGTGGGGCTGAGAGATGATCGTTGTGGTACACCGCATATGTCTTTGGGTGTTTGGGTGTCAGTCGGATGCTCGGTGTATGCCCTGTAAGGAAGGAGGCAATCCACTCTAAGGCGTTTTGCTGTATGCCTACATTATAGAGTCTGTTGATGAGGGGGTTGTGAAAGACACTGTTGAATGCTGCTTAGAGGTTAAGGAGGATCAAGCCCACAGTTTCTCTGTGGTCAAGGAGTGTTCTGATGTAGTCTGTGGTGGCAATCAGTGTGGTCTCAATGTGGTTGGCATGGAATCTTGATTGTGAGGCATCCAGTAGGCGGATTTGTTCCAGGAATTCGGTGAGCTGCTTGTTGATGGCCTTTTCAAGTACTTTGGACTGATAGGGGAGCAGGGAGATCAGACGATAATGTTTGAGATTGCTGGGGCGGCGGAGGCTTCCTTTAGGAGGGGTCTGACATCTGCGTGTTTCCATCTGTGGAGATGGAAGTGTTGAGTTGTGTGCTGATAGGGTTCTTTGCGAGGTTGTAGAATTGGAGTGGTCAGTGGGCGATCCGGATTGGATGGAAGACATGATGGCTAAGGTGCTCAGGGTGGTGGGCAGAGACCAGGTGGTAATGATTTGGCTGATTTATGGTGGTTGGTTGAGGCAGGCAGGTTGGAGGTAGAAATTGTTGTAGATGTTGGTGACCTTGTTGTGAGAGTAGTCTGAGAAGGCATCGCAGAGTTTTTGAGTGGGGTAGATGGTGTTCTCTATGGCTGTTGCATTAGGAAATTCTCTGACTATTTTGAAGAGTTCCTTTGTGTGGTTGGCCACGAACTTGATGAGGGTGGTGGCGACGGCTGCTTTCGTGGCTTCCTTGATGTGCCGGTGATATTTGCTGAGTGCTGTATGTGAGCTACTCTGTTGGTGGGGTTCTAAGTGGCATACCATAATTTCTCCAGTTGGTGGCAGTTGTTCTTGCTGGTCCGGAGTTCTGGGGTGTACCAGCTGGTATGTTTGAAGGTCTTGTTGGATTTTGTAGGTTTCAGAGGGGCAGCACTGTAGGTGATCCAGGCAGCGAAGTTCTGGACGGCCTGGTCGAGGTCTGTTGGGGCCCTCAGCTGGAAGGTGGTGCGGTCCGGTGACCACTGAGTTTTGGTTACCATGCTCCAGCTGCGGTGGGGGGGAGAATAGGAAGCCTGGTGATGGTGCGAGGGCATCGGTGATGGTGAAGTGTAGTGTGGTCAGTGCAGGTAAGCTCTGTGGTGTAACTGAATTTTATTTGGTCACAGGAGGTGAAAATGGGGTTGATTGCCTGTCCGGCTTTGTGTGTGGGTTAATAAACAGTGAAAGAGAGTGATAATACATACACAATAACACAGAAATTTAAACCAAATGGAGATAGGCACATGGAATGCCAAGAGGCTATTTAACTACAAAGCGATATAGGAGACATTCCTACCTTGAGAGACTTTAGATTATGATAATGTTACAACAGGCAAACTTAAATGTGGAGGAAATGGTGTAATTAAGCAAAAAAATGGAGAGGGCATTTATATGCAGCACCCTGCTCTAGCTATGAATGAGGGATGTTGATCTGGAGGAGGCCCAAGTATTTCGTTTCTAATGGAAAACTTTCAGGCAGACTCACAGGGGAGCTATCTATTGATTTATGGAACACTAAATGCAAAGTACGAGTCAAGTCAAATTATATGCTCCAGATGTTTCATTTGGAAACTACTAGCACCAACAATGTCCTATAAAGAAGTAGAGCTGGTGTGGGGCAGATAATATGATTTAGACCAGTGGCGGCCGGTACTATTGGCAGGGTGGGGGGCATTCGAGGCACAAACGCACACTCATGCAATCACACATGCATGTATGCACACACACACACACAACCATCCATTTACAACACTCACTTACATATATGCATGCATGCACCAAACATAAATAAAATCATACTTACCTGCACAGCTTTCCCTTAAAGATCCCACAAGAGCTTGGACTGCTGCCTTCCCCCATTGGTTAACCTTAGATCAGCTAATGAGGGAAGGCAGCAGTCTTTCACTCATAACAGTGTGGATTGGGTCAGTTAGACTGCTGACCCCACTCCACTCTGTGATGAGGTGTCAGCAATTGGCACTCAACCCATGGCATTTCATGGCTTAGAACTGAAGCATCCAGTTCCAAGGCAATCAGTGACACTCCCCCTTGTCAAGAGGGGGAGTGCCTCAAGATGCTTTGCCAGGCTGAAGATGTCACGCCAACAGGAGCTGTGACTTCTTCAGCCTGGCAAAGTTCAGCTCAGGCAGCCAAGAGCCTGCATATTTAGCTCATGTCTAGCTCTTGGCTACCTAACCTGAGTATCTGTTAAGCTGCCCTTTACTCAGCCTGACAGACATTCTTTATAGTGGTCAAAAGGTGAGTGGGTGGGGGGGGGGCCTCAGCCCATTACAACTGATGCAGCTGCTTTACATGGTTCCCAGAATGGATGTCCGTTAATTAGGACTACTAAGCCAGGTATGGCTGGTGCATTAACTCCAGTTAATTGTTGAACAGCAACACTTACATTCTATTAGATTATGTGATAGTGCAGTCAGAATACTGATCATGAAGCTGCAAATTTGCTTATGTACCCAACGGATCGTTCGTCGTTGGTAGTAATATATAAGGGTAGCAGAACAAAACAAGAATCTAAACCTAGAGACTCAGGACTCAGACATGCTGGGTTGTGCTTTCTTCAGAGGGATCAGGAAATTAATTACACAATACTTTGTGAACAACTGTGGCCAGACCATTGGCTTTAACAATAATGTTTCTGATGGATGAAAGGTAGGTTATGGGACAGTAGTTGGTAGCAGTGTCTGTGGTCATGGTGGGCTTTTGCAGCAGGGGAAGGTCTTGCCAGATTTGAGAATATCAAGGAATGTTACTCAATTAAGGGATGCATTGACAATGTTAAGGTGTGTGAAGGTCTTTTGCTGGATTTTGCAATGGCTGAAGATGAGTTTTGACATTAGAAGAAATGAAACCAAAGAAGCCCAGAAAGGACAGTTTGTGTGTTCTGATCAATGATCAGCATCCATCAAAAGCTGGTCTAAACTACCAAATGTCCCTTAACATATCTAGGGCACAGGTGCCATTGCCCTAGCAAACCCTCTGTCTCATAAAAAAAACATTAGTGGCAAGTGAAAAGTGGTGTACACAAAACAAACATTAATATTAATTAACTTCTTTTATAGAGAACATACTCACTTTAAAGCTCTTGAAAAATAAGTTTTTGTAAAGTGAAACAACTTCTTCAGGAAAAGCCTCCAGCATAAAAAGCAAATGAAGGGTCAGATGTCCTTGAAAAAAGGTGCAAGGGTAGCAGATTCCAGTATTTGGGAGCCAAGACAGAAAAGGAGTGGCCACTATATCTGGCTGTACGGATACATTTAGGGCATAGTAGTAGAAGCTCACTGGATCTTAGCCAGTGTGCTGGGATATAAAGCTGCAGTTTGTTTTTAAGATAACATGGTCCTATTACCATGTAACGATTTAAAAACCAAAACACATAAGTTTGAAGAGCGCAAGCTTTTTTATGGGAAGCTAATGAAGGAAGAGTAATACAGGTGCAGATGGAGATCGTGAAGGAAGATTACAGACGAGGTGGGCTGCAGTGTTCTGTACCACCTGAAGTCTAGAGAAAAGGCCTTCATTCATTCAGACCATCAGTGAATTCCCATAGTCCAGGCAGGTCAATATTACCGCCTGGATCAGGGTTTCCTGCATGCAGAGCAGCCCAATGAAAAGCCTTCCTAAGCAAGCGCACCAGACCAAAACAGGTTCCAGAGAGGGTTTTGACAAGTTCATTCATAGAGAGATTATCGTACATAAAGACACCCATATTTTTACCCAATTTTCTAGGTGACTGGGGTGATCCAAGTTCAGATGGCCACCAGCTAGCGGACCAAATTGAATGAGCCTTTCCAAAACTTAGCACCTCCGTCTTACTGGAGTTGAACTGGAGGAAGTTAGCAACCATCCATGATGCAATTTTTAACATGCAGTGTTTGAATCAGACTTTGGTAAGTTCTGGGTTGGAATCTATGGTGATGACCAGTTGTGTGTCATCAGCATATGAGACTGTGTCAAAACTGCATGACCTGATAAGCCTGGCAATGGGAGCCACATATATGTTAAAGAGAGTAGGGCTCAGAATCGATCCCTGTGGCACCCCTTTATCGAGGGCCATGGATTTAGAATGATAAGGATCCATACATGCACTATGAGTTTTTCTGATAAAAAGTTTTCCACCCATTTCAGAGCTTTGCCACTGACCCAAATCTCCTCCGAACTTTGAATCAGAATGGGGGGCCAGGGGGGTAGGGGGGTCTAAATTGAGTCTGATTGTGTTGGTGACCTCCATTAGTGCTGACTCCGTGCTGTGAGAGGGACAGAAGCCGGACTGTGAGGGATCCAACAAAGAGTTGGATAAAAAAAAAAAAGACACCAGTTTGTGGTTTACCATTGACTCTGAAACTTTGGCAATGAGAGGGAGCAGTGCTCTAGGCATGTAGTTTTGCATATTTGTAGGATCCGCCATAGGTTTTTTAAGACTGTCTTATCCGTGCAGTTTTCCATTTTGATGGAAGAGTTGCTAACTTAAATGAGAGATTGCATAGATCTGTGATGGGGCAAGAATTATTGGAGCCAGAGTGGTAATGACATGAGTGGGGGGTGGGATCCAGCGGTGACCCAGATTTAATCCTGTTTTATTGGTCTCAAACTTGATCAGGGACTGCAGAATTAAAGTGCTCCAGGGTGGAGGAATGGGCGTTAACAGGAACTTGAGAAGTCTTGTTTAGTCAGTGCCACGTTATTTGAAAGAGATAAGTAGTGCCACAATATTTGAAAGATATTTATTAATAATCTGCCAAATCAGACGAATCTCAGCTCGGATGGTAGAACTACAGGTGGTCGGATTAGAGAATTATTTTAAAATTTAAAAAGCTCTTTTGGGGAGTTTTTTCCAGAATTGATTCTGTCCACTTTATGGGCCCTTCTTGGAGTGTTGCATATTTTTTTAGATATTTCCTTAATGCCATTTTATAGATGAGCCTATCCTCAGCTAACTTAGACTTTCTCCATTTGCGCTCATATTTCCAACACATAGATTTTTTCCTTTTTAGGGATTCAGAATACCAAGGAGCAGGTGGGTTTTTTGTTTTGATGTTACTCAAATTCAGGAAAGCAAGGATGTCTAAGGTCTGCGTAAAGGAGTTCTCAAAAACCTTTAATGTCAGATCCATATCTTCATAGTCCCTCAGAGGAGGGGGGAGTAAACGCATGAGAAAAAGAGGAAGGAACTAGCTCCCTCCAGGGTCTGGTAAGTTGAAAATGACATTGGAATAGCCAGCACTGGATTTTCCGAAGTGCTAAATGAAAGTTTAGGGAGTCAGTCCACAGCAGGGCAATCAACCACTAAGTCAGGAGCGTTGGTAAACCCTACGTCCAAGGTATGTCCAGCGATATGGGTGGGACCAACTAACCTTCGATAGAGACTAAGGGATTCTTGATCTGACACTTATTTTCCACATGTTATTTGAAGTCCCCTAAGAGCAGAAACTTGTCTGCTGCTAATATATGGGGGGACAAGAGGGCTACAGACCAAGGCCCCCTTCCAGGTTAAATCGGAGATGGTTTCAAACCGAAAGATAATTTCCAACCAAGTAGTGGAACAGGAGTCCAAGCATTTATTCTTTAACTAGCTACGTACAGCGATGGCCACTCCTCTCCCCATTTTTAACTTTGTATCAAGTCTAGTTAAATTATAATCATCAGGGAATACTACTGCAATAGATGGAGAGGCAGCTGAGTGCAACCATGTTTCAGTGATAAAGCATAGATCAGGTCTGGTAGTGTCTAAAAGAACCCAGAGCTCCAAAGCATGCTTCGTAATAGAACACACATTGAGTTGTAAGCTGTGTAACTGAGAAGAGATACACCTAGATGTACCAGAGAAAATCCTCTTCTTCCCGTTTGAGCTATGTCCTATCTTGCATAGTGACTCAGACTTTGTTTGGAAGGGGGAAGGAGCACAGGAGAAGTTGTAAATGTTGTAGTGCCGTGGACCTTCTCATCCAGTGGAAGTAATATCCCTGTACAAGGGGTTCTAGAACCTAGATTCCTATCATAGTGAGCTCAGAACTGGTGAAAGATAAGTGGCCCATGATTTTACCAGTAGAAAGATACAGCCTTTCTGGCAGCGCCCATGCGCGGATGGGCACAGATGGGCTTGCGTTTGCCGTTCGCGTGGTCTTAGCCGAAATAACTAAGTGAAAGCCCGGGAAAGAAGTAAGTTAAAAAACTAGACAGTCAAATGAAATGAGGTGATAAGAAAAAAAGAATAAAAAAATCCTCTAAGGCTATTTTCATATGGAATAGTGTGCAATCATACCCTGCATACATTGCGCTGCGCGTTCGCGTCGGGGCTTCGCTCAAATAACTAAGTGAAAGCCAGGACAAGAAGCAAGTTGGAAACTAGACAGTCGACTACCCAAGATGGCGGCAGCCAATGACCCAGAGAATAGATTGAATGGTGCTTCTTCTCTGCACTGTAACAACACAACCCGCGGTGGAACAGAGAGCAGCACTGTACAGATAGAGACAAGAATAAATTCTGTCCTAAACGGTCATTTTATCATTTTTAAAAGCCGCCGATAAAATTTGTGCCAAATTATATGAGGTGAAAAGAAAAAATGATTAAAAATCCCTCGAAGGCTATTTTTATATGGAATAGTGTGCAATCATATCCTGGTATCCGTCGTGTAGTTCTTTGTTGACTGCATAATGGGTCTTTAGGGTACACTGCTGAGTGGATTAACTGTTATGGGGGAGGTTGTAACAATGTTATGTCCTCAGAGTGTGACAAAGGGTAGGGCTGGGCATACACAGGTGCCCCAGCTGCAATTCATGGTGGAGGTCATGGGGTAGGTGGATGCGTGACGGGCCTTTCATCCCAGTGACACTGGCTTTACATACTATTCTACAGTTCATAGTTCTTTCTCTCGGGTTGGATTGCCAATTAGTCAGCTATCCATCTGCATACAGTATCTGTTGTAGATATTTTCCCTAGAATCTTGACAGACCATTCCCCAGTAGTGCTGTGGCTTTATGTGGGTCCCTATTGTCCCCCCTTTTAATGGAGACTCTCGCCATGGTACCTGAAAAACCAGATATTGCTGCAAAAGCTTTTAACACTATGGGCATTCTTACCTGCAGATCTACCATACTAAACTGTCTTGATCCAAACGACCCGCAACTTCACTGCAACCTGGTAAAATTCTTACTTTTATAAGAGAAATTTATCTCAACTAGTATCCCAACTAGCATAATAGCACTTTATCCCCCCCAAAAAAGAGGAAAAACCCTTTGCATTTTTGTTCAAATATTGTCTCGTCTGCCTGTAAATGTATATTTGCTGACCATCAGATTTCAATATTTATACTATATTTGTGACCAATTGTTCAGACATGACTCATCTGTAAATATACTACTAGTGACCAATGTTTTTAACATGTATATTATATTTTTACAACATACCCAGTTTTATCGAAATATTGTTATGGTTTTAAGTAACTTAAACAAAGTTTTATTCACAAATATATTAAACACGCAATGCACTGCATAGTGGCGTAATATCTCTCCCTTAACTCAGAGACAGCCTCATCCAAACTTGTATTATGGAAAGCACTGAAACGCACTCTCAGAGGGATAGATATTAGTTTCTGTGCCGCGGAGAGCAGGCGACAGATTTGCGAGCTATTCCAGATGGAAGCCCAGAGGTTAGCTCTAGAGATGAGCGGCCATGGCAAAGGTGGTGGGGTTGCGCGGCGGTAACTGGGATTGTACCAGCAACAGTATCAGAGGGTGCTTTTGGAGGAGGCTAAGAATGCATGGCCAGCCTCCCAGAGTCTCATATCAGTGGGGTGACAAATCCAGTAAAATGCACCATAGACTCTGCCAGGCGTACCTTGGGGTGGCTTAGGACTCCGCTTTGTGCGACGATCGGGGAACTTTATTGCCTGGCCTGGATGACGTACCTAGCAGTCTTGCAGGATACAATGAGACCCTATATGCCGAAAAAGAGGTTGTGGTGGCCGTCCAAATAGATGACTTTACAGATGCATTACCGCCAAAGTCACTGTACTCAACAGCAAGGGTGCTACTTGAGGTGACACTAACAGTGGAAGAACTGGCTGTCGCCCTTGTGAAGCTTCGGGAGAGCCCTTTGGCTCAAAGGGTTCCCAAGCGAATTTCTCTGCACCTTTATGCTATGCCTCAGGTCAGAGCCCACTTGCTGGGAATGATCCAAACTGTGCTCACAGAGATGTGTATGCCCCAAGATTGGAAACGTGCCAAGATCATAGAATTTCCTGAACCTGGACACCCGCCAGAGGGTCATTCTTCTTATCGTCTGATATCTTTATTAAACTAGTCAAACTCATTGCCAAGACCTTAGTCAATAGACTGATGCCACGCATGCCAGATCTGGTCAATCCGGACCACGCGGGCTTTATGCCTCACCTGCCACCTGTCATAATAACCGACAAGCTCACAACACCATGGCCTGATTAGATTGCATTGAGCTGCCTGCGGCATTATGCCTGGCAGATTTCGATAAGGCCTTTGATTCAGTAAGCTGGACTTATCTATTTGCACTCTTCCAGTGCCTCAACACAGGGCACAGATTCTTGTCCTATGTCCGGTTATCTTACACAGACTTAACTGCTTCGGTTCATGTGGCCGGATCGATGGAACCTTTGGCTGCCTTGGTAAGAGTAGACGCACAGGTACAAGGCTTGATAGATTGTAATTTTCCTGTTACAGAATGTCCTAATGATGTTGTGAATATGTTAGCCTAATGCGTCTAACCAATATGCAGTTACAGCTTATCATTCATGTGCTGGAACCCACTGAGCTATTTTTGTAATATGCATGCTTCAGCTGGATAGAATTGTTTCTGTAATGTGTAAGCTTTTGTCTTATTTTTTGCCTTCTAAGTTAGAAGACCTGTTGTAGTACATTGCTTTCCCTTGATTAAGTTTACATAATAGACATTTCTGTACACTCTTCTATAAGAGAGAGAAGCTTGTCAATGGCAGAGAGACTTCTGATGCTGACATTTGCTCTGCAGTTCCAATGTCTCATGGTACGGTTTTCCCCCTTCCTTTATGAGCAGAAATGTTTCCATGCTCTGGAGAAGCAGAGTCTCGACTCCGTGGCCTTGGAGTAAAGATAATAATGTTGCCCTTGCAGGTGCAGATGCCTGGTGTGTGAGTTCATTGTTCACCCTCTGCTGAGCCAGTGTACTTTTCCAGTCTGGGCGTGGTTTTACTCTGCCATGCTATGTTATAATGTATTGCTGTGATGAGATGAGGCAGTCCTCTCGGCGCACTCCCTGGGTTGTAGACCTGACGGGGCCCATCTGCAGATTAATATTATGGCCAAATAAATATATTACTAATTCTTCTCCACTGTCCGGCTGGCTTATTATATGGTAATGGTATATGAGTGAGGTAAGTCGCTCAGGTGGATTTGAGCCACGCTTATCAGGCTTTGAGTGGTCTATGGAGGTGTCAAACCTTTATAGCATTATATGCAGACGATGTGCGAATCTTTCGCTCAGACTCAGCAACCTCGGGACCCCAGATCTTGAGAATCATGCTGATCTTCGGTGGGACCTTGGGGCTCTTCTTGAACGTCGAAAAGTCGGTATTGTTGCTCTTGCAGGGCTTGCCGAGAGAAGTCAATTAGACTATGTGGTTGCCTCCTGCAGTTGACTGATTTAAAAAACCCGGAGTGCACTTGACATGCATCCCAACAGTCTCGTAGGTATGCAATCTGGCCCCATTGCTTGGGCGAGTTAAGACTGAGGACAGGTCTTGGTCCCAATGTCCCAATGCCTTTATCCCTCCACGGCCCTTGATGGGGCGGCAAGATCTTTCTGCCTCTGACTAATCCAGTTCAAAATCTTCATATAGACTACTTGGCTAGACACTTGTTGTGGTGCCTTGGACTTATTAGCGATCCTCTATGCCAGCGGTGCGAGACAGAGGAAGGTACCTTTGTACAAACAGTGTAGAGTTGTAGGGTGCTAGGCCAGTTCTTGTTGGGTATTGTGCCCTGCTTGCCTGAGGTCCCTGCATGGTATATCCCGTGCACCTTGAACAAATACTTTTACATAGTAAAGAAGGTTTAGGTGGCAACAGATATAAGCGTCATTCATTATTTCTCAGCGTTACCTTGACCAAGTTGGATATTGCAAGACAATGGAAGGCTGCCGAACCGCCTCTTCTGGGTGTTTGGAAGTGGGGCATGGACTTTTACATGCAACTTGAGGTTACAGTTTTTCAGGCACAGGGCTGTCACCCCCCCCTCCCCCCCTCAGCCCCCCCTGAAACCCATCCTAAAATCTGGCAGAAGTGGGCGGACTATTGGGGTTTGATCTTAGAACCTCTACAAACCTCTGAGCTGTAACTGGATGCCGAATTTAGAGGATCTGGTCAGAACGCATGTGAGGATTCTTGGAGTTTATAACACAAGTTTTTATGAGTCCATATCGAGGTGGAAGTTGGCCATTTGTTTAGGTTCTGAGATTATTTCTCTTTTTCACTTTTTATTCTCCTCTCTTTTGCAGATTTCCTTGTTGGAGATAATGTTATGATGTTCCTCATGTGGTATAATGTATATGTGCGCAGCCGTGCAGGGTCACGTTATTGGCAAAAACTAGATAAAATTTGTTCTGGGAAAAATAACTCCAGAAAGGAAGAGGAGAAAACGATGCTAATAGTCCTAGGTTGAAGAAGATATTTTTCTTTTATGCAACATGGTAAGACATTCAAGAACCCTTGTAAATTGAGTGCATACATCCCTATTGAGGACAGAGGGAGGTTAAATATTCCTGCACTTTTTTAACCTAATTGTGTGGTTACTGAGTAAGTAAAATGTTGAAGTGTTTACATGCTCGAGGAATGCAAAAAGAATTGTTTTTTTATCTCTCAATATTTTCTACTGGATTCAAACAGATTTTGTTTTTCATCTTCAGAAGTAAGTCTGCATCCAGTTTCCCATGTGCTTCTTCAAATTCTTCCATATCTTATGTATGTGATCCAATTAGGGCTTTGGTTTTTTCTTTGTTGAAAATCGTTTGGCTGTTATTATCAAAGTACCAGCGGGAACCAGGTATAGAGCCCCTGTACCAGTGTAGTTAAGTAATTCCTGAAGGATATATTTTATTCAGTTCCTCTGGTTACTAAACTAGCTCCATCATGAGAGTTCATTCTAGTGCAGTTGAATTTGAAGTGCCATTTTTTAAGCCTTTTTACAAGGCAGCCCTCACATTTTGACATGGGAAACCGTGTGCATTTTACTAATTACAATAGCAAAAAGACTGAATACAATTATTTTTTCTAAACTCCTCTCTAGTATCTGTTAGTTTTCTCATCTTTAGTTGATTGTCTTTTCTTTTGTTGAGCATTTTAATAAATTCAATTACTTTATGCTTGGTTCGTTACTGTGACCTGTTTGGACAGATAATTAAAAATTGAACATAGATAATATTGTGGTTTCACAATTGAATTCCTTGTTAGCCTGTAACCCTCCAAAATAGGTCATATCCATGCTTGCAAGGGTTTATTGAGTTGCCCTTTTTTCTGATAACTTTCAAAATGAGACATTTCCTTAGACGCAACTTAAAACCCATCATTTTCCATTAAAGAGTGTGTTACAGTACAATTCTTTAGACACCAAACTCTACATGTCCACCTTCTCCCAATTGAAAGTTATCACTTATCAAATGTAAAAGGGTAATCCAATGTTATCCTATAGGAGAGGTAGGCCTCACAGTACTGAAAAACAATTGTAAGCATTTTACACTCACACAACACGTAAAACTTAAAAGAACATGTCCAACTTTTTAAACACACTACACCTTGCACAATGGGCTATTAAGTGCCTACCCAAGGGGTGACATCTGGCAAAAGGTATGTTTTGCACACACAGACTGCAATGGCAGGCCTGAGACTTGTTTGACAGGTTACGTAAGTGGGTGATACTCAGGTAAGCTAGTAGCATTTCATTTACTGGCCCTGGAAAAGAATATTCTTTTTTTAGACATTAATAAGCGTCATGTTCCTCAAACATGAACGTTAAATTTGTTAGGACTATTTACTGTAAATGACATGGTTGAAATGTGGAACCTCAACTGTATCAAGTGTGCTCTGGAAAATGAGGCGAAACAATACCTTTGATATTAGAATAAACTTTGATGGACTCATTGAAGAGTCCTCCAATGGTCTAGCCGACAATGGTTTTGTTTCTGGGATGGTAGTCCTCAACATCCTCAGAGATCATATTGTAGTTAATGATGCTAACATCATCGTAGTTATTATCTGAGATGTGGCGGATTTAGGAGCCGTCGTCTGCCGGCTCTCTTCAATTTGTTTCATCATAGATTTCTTTAATGATGATTTAGACTTTGACTTGAGAGTCATAAGGCTGTACCTTCAGAAATAGTGTGGAAGGTTCAGATTGTTGTGTTTCTAGACCTGAAGCAAGGTCTTTGTCTTAGGACGTTTTAAGACTAGCTAAAATGTGCAAGTGGAGTCAGCTCTGTGCCCTTATTCACGCTTTACAGAATGTTGAAAATAGACTATTTTCCAATTCTTTTGGAGGCTTTTAACATATCTTCCTCTGTCATCTGCGAATGGGATTTCCTTGGCCTTGCTCTTTTGCAGACATATTAGTAATTTACCTTCTCTTTACCTCAGGGTCTTAGCAGAGAAGGTGTGACATATCTTGCATTACTTGGTCTTGTGTCTGGGGTAAAGGCAGTAGACACACTCCTGGTGAGGTCTTCAGAATGTAGCTTTAATTTCACATAGGAGCCACAGGGTCTAAAGAGACCCTATATAGAATCCATTTTTTTCTGTCAGGAAAAACACCAAAAGCTGAGGCAGGTTGAAGAAGGAAGAAGTTAGAAGTTGTCACGTTTGCGGCTATTGCCGTTCCCCGCTAAACACATACAGAAATTTGGGATACTCACTTCCGGGCAGAAGTCGAGTCCCGGTCAAGTCTTTTGCTGCTGACCTTTCCTCACCGAAGCACTTCCGGGGGAAAAGCTTAAACATTCAGTTTCCTGCCGGTTCTGTGCTTCGGATTCCTTCCTGCATTCCGAATACGCGACTGGTCTTACTGAGCCCGGGAGACGTTTTTTTGGAAGCTGCAGATCTTAACCGCTATTTGGTTTTCTGGTCTACACCACGCTGGAGCGCTATTCTGGGTATTACAATACTATGGTCTTTTAACCCTCGCGCTTGTTGTTTTCTTTTCCTTTTTACGAGCAGGAGCGCTAGGTTGGTTTCTTTTGTTTACACCGCACTGGAGCGCTATTAAGGGTAGTTCTATTTCTGTGGTCTTTAACTCTTGTCGCACAGGAGCTCTGTACTGGGGGTTTAGGTACACCGCGCAGGAGCGCTGCATTCGGTTTTCATTTCTGTTGTGTTTTACCTCACCGAATTGAGCAGAGCACAGGAAGACTCCTTTCACATGATGTGCAGTAAAAAAGACATCGAAGGTCAGGTGGCCCTTGAGGAGAAAGGTGTTGGTACATGGATCTCCTGATTGGTCGAAATTTGATTCCTTTAAAATTATGTTAATTCTGTGGTTATTTTAATCTTTCAAAGCACAATGTGGTATTGTTCTGCTTACTTAAAAAAACTACAGAAAGCCTCCCAGCTCGACGACAGGGGCAGTGATTATTCAAGCATGTGAATCTATGAAAGCTCCAAAGCTGGAGAATGAAGGCTCATAAAGTTTTCATGATGATCGCTACACAAATATCCACAAATGATATCTGGCGACACATTCATTTAATTTCGCTTTATTCTCAACATTGCCTTCACACTTTATTCAGCGCCTTCTCTGTATCTTTGTGACAATACACTTATTCACATAATGCTGTGGGTACTAGCAGCAAAGGAGACAGCAAGAACCAGTAAAGACGGAAGGAAATCGAGGTTCTGAAGGAAGTAGTGGAGCCCTCGATCTTGTTAGTGATGCAGGTGCAATTGGGTGCTTCCTAAATCTTAAGTCAAACTTCGGGACACTTTTAGCACTGAACGGAGCAACAACTAAGTCAGCAGCCTTTTTATAAAAGAGGTGATAAGAATAAAATCTGAAGAAAAAGTCAAGCCTGCACCTTTCACTTCGGGATCTTGACAAATTGTTATGAAAACTTTTTTGGCATATCGGCTACCCCCAAGTGGCCTTTCCATAATGGCAACTAGAACATTTTGAACTTTATTATTTGCCAGCCCAAATCCAGTGTCTGAAAGCAAGCACCAAGAAACCCCCCTTTGATAGGCAGATATTCTGGCCTTGGTGGCCCTAGGCGCCCGCCTTCAACGTGATTTCCCTCGCCTTTTGCGCGTAGCCCTCACCCGTCTAAACAGGAAATAAGGGGTTTTCAAGTGTTTACCCTCCTACACTCCTTCTACATCTTTCCTTGGTCTCCCAAAAAAACAAGGGCACGTCAATAGATGGGAGTTGAAGATCTTGCACCAGGCTGGACTCTTCTCGCGTGGCAATTATTTCCTAAATGGATATTGTCTCCTTTGTACGCGTTATCAAGACATTTGGCTTAGAGTTGTAAACACAGTTACTTCTCTACCTGAAATGATAAACCACTTGTTGCTTGCTTTGTTGCAGTTTTTATCTTGTATGTTTCCATCTTTGCAAAAACCAATAAAATACATTTTAAAAGGATGCAGCATTCACCCATAAGTCATAAATTCTTTATTTGGTTTTTTACAACCGTAAAGCATAATACTATTTTTTTCTTTTTTTTAAAAAAGCAATTTAAAATGATTTATCAGAAAAAAGTGCATCATTATGTCTCTGTTTATGCAGACTTTTCCAACTCATTTGCCACCTTATTTACAGGTTCTATATCCGCCTTTCTTAAAAGTGAGTCACACTTAAAAGGTTCGCCCCTCACCAAAATAAGATATTTGATATTCCCCCCCCCCGCATCCAGCGGGTTATGGTCTGCCTGCATGTACCAATATTAAGTTAATTTAAAATTGGTTTTAAAAGCGTCCTACTAGCTTCTTGGACTTTGGGACAGACACACATCACGTGGCATAAAGATTTGCTGTAATAACCACATAGACAATTGGCGTTTTGGTGTTTCCCTTTCCATGTCAGTCTTAAATATTTGGTTTCATGATTTCCAAGCCAATACAGCATATACCTCTTTTTTAGTGTCAATCTGAAGTGTGCTGCTAGGTAAGCTTGCGGTTTAAGATTAACATAAGAATTTATCACAGTCCAAGAGTGTAGACGTTTTACCAATGTATGTTTATCTTTTAGAAACAATTGTTTCTTTGCTGGGCCGTTACACACTCTGTTGAAAGCTACCCTCTCCATTTTACTGCCCCATTCCTCTTTGATGTCTAATTCCATCAGAGCAGCTCTTAAGTGTTCATCCCATAAATACGTTCTTTTTCTTCAAAATGGGTCTTTATTTCTGTCCAGCATAGATGATTCATGAAACCAGATTCAGAGGCCCGAAATTTCTAGCATAATTTGACGAAAACAGATGGTCTCTGGAATTTTTGATTTTGGAGCCCAAATTCCAGGCAGACCTGTGCTGGAGACACGGCTTTGGGAAGGTTAAAAACAGCTTTTGTCTGTAGCTCGTTTAAAATTTAAATTTCCCAGCCATGCCATATTTCTAAACCGTATGTCAATGTTGGAAGTACTTGTGCTGCCATAACTTTTAAAAGATGGGTGTATGAGGGACAACTAAGCATGGGCGAATTTTGCGAATCTCGCGTTCGCGAATTTTGCGGATTTGCGAACTCGCAATCCGCAAAATCCGCGAATTCTCGCGAATTTGCGGATTTTTTTTTTTTGTGTTTGCGCGGGTTTCTGCCAGTTCGCGAGGGTTTTTTACAATGTCGCAAATTGCGAACTTACCTGTCGGGTCGCAAGTTTCGCGAACTTGTTGTTTCTACGTGCCCAGCCTGTTTGGGACACTCTTCTTCATCACTGCCACTCTCTGTCACCACTGCCACTCTCTGACTACTCATGCCACCCTCTGGCCCACCCATGCCACCCTCTGTTTCATCACAGCACCCTCTGGTTGTCCAGTCAGTGTACATTATTGTGGCAACGCAAGCACACCTTCCCTGCCTCAAGTGACCTGAATTAATTTGGGGCCTTAGTGCTTCCTGGTTAGTGATCTTTTGCACTTGCTAAGTGCTTTAATTGTTGCAAAATTAGTTACAACACCTGCCCTGCCCCAACTGACAATAATGCATTAGGGGCTGATTAATGGATTTGAACTTCCAGCCTGGCTCCTGCTTGTCTCCCTTAGCTGTAATTCAGGACCTTTGTGGCATTTGTGTAACTATTCTGAGGTTCAGAGCAGGGTCACATAATAGTTTCAACTGGCAACTGAACTCTGGAGGGGCCCCTCAGGAAGCACTACAGGAAATGGCTACTAATGATGAGCCTGAACTTTTGAACCTGGTAAGTAGTTACTTTCAGTTTTGCTAAGATCGTATTTCTGCCATTTTGCACTTATTCGCGGGGCGCGAACTCACGCGAACAGTGCGAACAGTGCGAGCAAAATCCGCTGCTCGCGGATTTGCGGATTTTGCGGGAGATTCACGAATCTCGCGGATTGCGAATTTACCGAAAATCCGCAAAATCCGCGAGCGAAACGGATTTTCCGCCCATGCTTAGGGACAACTCAATTTCGATTGCAGCTGTTTATATGCAAAGGTTAGTGTTTGGGCCTTAGCTCTTATTTGGTCAGTAAAGGACATGCATCGCCCTAAATTGATGCTCAAATACTTGTATGTGCCAACTTCCTCAATCTGATCAATCTGTTCACCCTTGGCGAACCACCTTAATTTTTTTGGCCTTGGGCCCGCTAAATGCACCACCTTTGTTTTTTTCTTGTTAATCTCCTGCCATTGTTGGTCGAAATAATTTGTCAGATGGTCAATGACTCTCTGTAAACAAATTGGAGTTTGGCTCAATACCACTACATCGTATACGTATTGCAGGTACTGTATGTGGCCAATTTCCGTGGTTGGCCAGTTGAAAAGCCTTGGGGCCAACACACCCCTGTTGTAGCATTCACCCTTTTTTCAGCTGATTTATTCTTTTTCACTTACCCTTTGATTTTTCAGATTTCCTTCAACTGATCTTCGAGGATCAGCAAAGCTTTATTTAGCCAGAGAGGAAGGTTTTCTAGCAGATGTAAAAGGGGCACTGCTTCAGAAGAATGAGAGCCTTAATTCAATTGAAAGAAGATTTCCCTTTTTCTGCTCATAAGTCCCTTAAAAGTAAAGAATCAACAAATCTCACAATTCTCTTGTAGCCAGTAAATTAAATCTTTGTGTGGACCTTCACACAATCTGTTCATTCAACCTTGATTTCATGCTCTGAAAAAGTACATTTTAACATTATTTAAAGGTATATCCACTTTATTTTGAACAAGTGAAAAAATAGAAATCATGTAACTCTATTAAAGATCCAGTGCTGAAGAAGTAGTGTTATTTCTCAATCATGTGATCTTCCTCACCCATTATCACTACTTGGATAGAATAGCACATAGCACCTCAAGAATATACAGCAGCGCAAAGGAGGGGAATTCAGGCTAAACAATACAGGTTTCTGAGACAATCTAAGAGCAACATTCCCTTGAGCAGTTACTCTGGCAAAAGAATTGACAATAATATTTATGAAAGGTATATGCTATTCTCCATGGCAAATTCAGGAATAGGAATAGCTGCAGCAGACTGATTTCTTTTGTTGAATGGGCCCTTATTTTACCAGATAGAGTGCAATTCCCTCCGTTCCCTCCCTTATCAAACCGCCTTGGACACAAATAATTTGGGTTTATCAATGTCATATTCTCAGCCTCTTAGCCTAACCGTTTTTGATATATATGTGGCTCCTCTGCTGGACTCATTAGGCTTTTGGTTTTTCAGCGTTAACATATGCAGATGACACCCAAATAGTGGTTTCAGTTTCAACAAATTCTGCAGACACAGCAATGCAGTTTCATAGCTGCATGCATGAGACAGGGAACTAGATGGCCCAAAACTGTCTAAAGCTGAACTCTGGTCAAACCAAAGTTCTGCTTTTTGGAAGAGATCGCTCTTTGTGGTCCCAAGATTGGTGGCCTTAAGATATGGGTCACCTCCTATACCAATTAAGTAGGTAAAAAACCTGGGAGTAGCTTTTGACAATCAGCTTACCTTTGACGTGCATGTCAACTCAATCACCTCAGCCTCTTTTTTTATCATGAAACTGCAGGAAAATATTCCCTTTTATACCTAAAGACCTGCTGAAATTAGTAATCTCCTTTCTGGTGCTCTCATAGATTGATTATGCCAATGTGCTCTGTCAACTTCAAAAAGAAAAGCCTTAATAAGTTGCAGATTTTGCAGAAAACAGCAGCACGCCTACCGTATTCCTTAAACATTATCTGTCTCTGACACTCTTCCCCCTTCTTAACTGGCTACCTATAGATAAACGCATCAATTTTAAGACCCTATGGAGGGGCATGGCTACGGAGGTGGCTAAGATGGCCGCACACGCGTAGAGCTCTGCCGGCCGGGCGCCGATACCAGCCTTATCCTGCGATGTGAGGGCCCCCACACAGTCAAAATCCAGCTCCCACAGACCACTGGACCCTGCTGATGCCTCCATTGTGACCCTAACTGTCCCCGGCCGCCGCAGCTGCCAGATCTCATCAGAGCCAGGCCCGGGCCTGGCACCTGCCGCGCCGGTGCATCCGGAGAGAAGGTGAGCTTGCGCCCCTTGCCGCCGCTTTCCCGCGCTCCGTCCCCGCTCCCATCTGCCCGGGGGCCGACTCCTGTGGCCCGCTCGTTGCCTGCTTCTCCCCTACCCGGCCCCCGCAGCAGTCGCGGACCTTCGGGCCTACTGCGCTGCCTAAAGCCGGGGCCTAAAGTTGGTGCATTGGCCGGCTTCGGGGCCTGGTCGGGGGGGTTGCTTTCGGGGGTCGGGGTGGAGGTGTGGATGGGGTAGGGGGTTTGGCGGCGGTGGGTGTTGGGAAGCACTACACCTTGGCACCTGGGGGGTACTCCTGGGCCGGATGGTTATTGGGGGACCTTTTTTCCCCATTCCCTCCCGGTCGGGGCCCTTCTGGGAGTCGCCTGAGGCCCGGGACCTGTGCTGCCCAGCTGCGTGGGGGGCTGCTTTTTCTTGTGGTCCGGACCTGGCCGTGCCTTACGCCATTCCAGCCTGGCGGTGGTGCCTGCTTCCCCCACTCGATTTGGGAAGACCAACGGCTTACCTGCTGCCATTGCGGCCCGATTGGAGGTGCTAGGCCGCCACTGTCCGACGGTGGCACACGATCCGCACAGCATTAGAGGGTTGTCATCCTTCTGGGACCTCTCCTTTGTGGCCCTCCGGGCACTTATGGTCTGGGAGTTCCTGGGGGTTTGATTGGAGTCTCTGGAGGCGGAGCGTCTTCATTACGGACATCACTATCTCACCACGATGGTCAAGAAGGACCACCGGCAGCCTCAGATCTAATTCCAAAAGCCTTCCGGGGCCGCTTCCGATACCACGGCCTGCCCCGAGACAGAGGCCGCACCTCCACCTACCATGGCAGATTCGGTGTCTCTCACCGCCGCCATGCTCATTAAAATGAGGGCTGGCTTTAAAGCTCTGGACTCTAGATTTGACGACCTGGACAAAAAACTTGCAGACATGAACGCAAAGGTCCAAGGGCACGACCGTAGGTTGGATGTGGTGGAATCAAGGGTGTCTGACCTTGACGATGGTGCCTCTACCACCCTTAAACGGCTTTAGAGGGTCGAAAAGATTCTTAAAGAGGTAGCAATTAAGAACGAGGATTTGGAAGCCAGGGGGCGCCGCAATAACATTCGCATACTCGGTATTCCACAGATGACAGCAGTGGCAGATTAGACGCATTTGTAGAGCAACTCCTTTCAGAATTGTTTGGCAGGGAATCCTTCACCCAGGTCTTTACAGTGGAGCATGCACACCGATCCTTGGGACCGAGGCCCAGACCGGGCCTGCCTCCCCGACCAATCATTGCCAGACTTATGAACTTTAGAGATCATGACACAGCCCTCCGGGCGGCTCGTGAGAAGGGGGAAATCCAATGGCAGGGCAGTAGACTCTCATTCTTCCCTGATTTCACGGCTGTGGTAAAGGATGCTCGAAGCAAATATCGAAGTGTCAAGGCCATGCTACGAAATTTGGGCCTCCGCTATGGCACGCTTTATCCGGCGCGTCTCAGAGTCGACATCAACCGCAGGCCTAGGATCTTTGACACGCCGAATGCAGCTCAGGAATATTTCCGGGACTTTAAAAACAATCCTGGAGGGCCGCCTCGCGGTTCTCCTTCCAGCTTTTCCTTGCAACAGGCATCGCAATCCAGTGTGGATTTCCCCCCCCCCCCCGACCCCCCCCCCCATGGGGGATGGTTGACTCTCCCCTCATTTGCTAATGATGTGCCAATTGTTGATCTGTGGCACCTTCACATTCATGGTTGATTACTGTTTACCCTGATTTTTTTTCTGCTGGTCCGCCCGTCTGGCATGGCTTTGCCATGCCCCATGCTGAACACCTCCATGGTTTACTTTTTGGGGTTGCTAGTTGGGATATTCCGCTTATTGGTTCATGAGAGGGTGGGTGAGTGGTGGTGGGGGGTTCGTTTTTTTCACTGAAGTGTGGTTCAAATTGCAAGAGATGACACTTTATTTGTTTGATGTGATGCTTGTTTACATGGATTTACATTTGTCATTATTATCTAGATGGTACAGCTAGGAAATGTGCCCGGCCCGTCCGGGCTTTCGCTAATGACTTGGAATGTGCGTGGGTTGGGCAATAACAGGAAACGTAGGCAGGTCCTGAATTACGTTACACGTCACCACGCTGACGTCCTGTTCATGCAGCAGACTCACCTGGCCAGCCCTGCCACCACCACGTTAGCCGCCTCTTGGGGGCCGCACAGGTTTTTCTCCACCTCTAGTTCCTATTCCAGAGGCGTTTCCATTTTCATACACAAAAGGACGCAGTTTGCGCACTACTCCACACTCCGAGACCCTGAGGGCCGTTTTTTGATAGTCACGGGATCACTAATGGGACATAGGGTCTCCTTTGTATGCATATATGGTCCGAATAGTGATTCTCCCTCATTCTTCCACGATTTGCTCACACAACTCCTTGCAGTGGACACGGGGTTATTGATTCTTGGCGGTGACTTTAATCTCCTACTCAATCACAACAGAGACAGTACTGCTTCCACTCCTGACGCCAAGCCTCACTCCCGGCTGGCCCTCCGTGAGATCTGTACGCACTATTCCCTGATGGACGTTGAAGCCCATTTAAATACACAATGCCCCACCTTCACTCATTATTCGGGTTTCCACAACATCTGGACCAGGATAGATTACTGGCTGGTCTCCCCGGAGGTGGCGGGCTGGTTGGGGACAGTCCAGACCCTTCCACGCACTCTTTCCGAGCACTCTCTGGTCATCCTTACGCTACTGGTTCGCCGAGAGGGAAGTTTTGAACGACAGTGGCGCTTCCCAGGGCGGGCCTTACTAGACCCTGTCTTCACCGAAGTCGTTAGGAGTGCCATAGAAGACTATTTTGACTTCAACACTGGATCCGTCGACACCTGGCCAGTACTATGGGAGGGCTTCAAGGCATATATTAGGGGGGTTTGTATCTCGAAACACACGGGGTTCTGCATGATCTTCGCTCCACCCTGAACCGGATTGAGAGGGAGATCGCGGCGATGGACCGAGACTTGCTTACATCTCCTTCGGACTCCCTTACAGCCTGCCGATTTGAGCTCAGTGTTAGTTCCGCGAGGCGGCCGAGAGGGCACTGCTCTTCCTAAACAAACATTGTGTTGCACGACAGTACGGTGAGGGCGAACGCCTGGGCCGTTTGTTGGCAAACACATTGCACCCTCCCAGAAGTCCCACATACATCATTACTATGACCGGACCGGACTCCCCCCCCCCCGTCCATTCCACCCCTGCAATCTGTGATCTGTTTCTTACCTATTACAAAGATCTATACACTTCTCGCCTTTCCGGGGATGGTGGAGGCCAGGAGGAATACTTTTCGGAAGTTGCATTGGTCTATTTGGAGAGCTACATGAAGGAATTCCTTTTAACCCCTATTACATCCGACAGTATAGTTGAGGCGATTGATGCTCTCCGCGCCTCCTCCGCCACAGGGCTTGGCGGCTTTTCGGCGGATTTCTATAAAACTTATAAAGACTTGCTAGTTCCTCGGTTGGTAGAGGTATATGCAGAAGCCCTGGAGGCCGGGGTCCTCCCTCCGACATTCCGAAGCGGTAATCATCCTATTGCCTAAACCCGGGAAAGAACCTTTGCAGTGTGGCTCGTACCGCCCACTTTCTCTGTTAAACTTATACTATAAGATCCTGGCCAAAGTTATCGCTATTAGGCTTTCCCTGTTGATGGATTCCATAATCTCCCTGATCAGTCGGGTTTTGTTCTGCATAGGTCCACCTCAATTGATCTCCGCACGCTGTTCACTGTCCTGCATCGCGTTGACCCCTCCACGCCAGCGGCCGCCATCTTACTGGATGCAGAGAAGGCCTTTCACTCCCTTGAGTGGCCTTTTTTTCTTCCAGTGATGCGCCGGATGGGCATGCCTGAATGCTTCATAGCCACGGTTTCACTTTTATACAATAAACCTACGGCCCGGTTGCGCCTTAATGGTACCCTATCTAACCCATTTCCCCTGTCGCGAGGCACAAGACAGGGGTGTCAGTTATCTCCTCTCCTTTTAATTTTGGCTATGGAGCCTTTAGCACGCCAGTTTCAAGAAAACCATCTGCAACGAGGCCTTCAGTTTCGCACTGGGCCGCTATTGCTCTCCATGTACGCGGACGACATGGTATTGTATGTTCGCCTTCCCGGGGACAATTTATCTCCACTGATTCGTGAAATTACAAGGTTCAGTAGGTTTTCGGGGCTGCATATTAACTGGCACAAGTCAGTGATATTTCCTCTCACCGCCTGCACCGTACAATGGTCCTTTGAGTTCCCTTTGGAATGGTGCTCGGACTCTGTTAAGTACTTGGGGGTGCATATTCACCTTGACCCTGCCCTGATCATCTGTCTTAATTATGGCACTGCGATTGATGCCCTTGAGACACAGGTTTCCCGTTGGTTGCGCTTGCCCCTATCCATGGCGGGCAGAATCGCAATTATAAAAATGGTTGTTCTACCTCGATTTTTGTATCTTTTTAATAACATCCCCATTCCTTTAACTACAGCTCTTTTTCACGCCTTCGCTCAACTCTGATTCGCTTGGTCTGGGGAAATAAAACCCCGTGAGTGTGCTGGAGGGTCCTGACACTGCCACCCGAGAGGGGCGGGCTAGGCGTTCCGGATCTGTATTTATATTATTTAATCGCCCAGTGTTGTTACGCATACGCCTGGTTCCACCCGGATGTACGCATCCCATATTTAAGACCTGAAGCAGACCTGGTCCTCCCAAGCCCGCTTCTCACGATCCTTCCTTACGGCTTTCCACGTGATCCCCGGGACATCTAAACGGTTTCTACCACCTGCTGGGCTTGTAGGCTGTTGGGGGTGGATATTTTATACTCTCCAGCTTTGCCCATGCCCAATTCTGCACTCTTCCCCATCACCGGGGAAACGGTGATACAGCGTACCCTGGCGAAATTCAATTTAAACACCATAGGCGATTTGTTTCCGGATGGACACGTTTTCACATCAACAGGTTAGGTCCGGTTCAGCGACCGCTCTTTCATGGATGCTTTCAACCTGGCCCGAATACGCTCGGCCTTGCGCGCAGAGTTTTCCTCTTTTCCATTGGAACCAACAGAATTTGCTCCCTTCTCCCTGGTGATACAGAGTCCCAACAACGCCCACTTAATTTCCAAGCTGTATAAACAATGTAGCACACTCAAGCCCGTAGATGACTCCAGATTACGAGCTGCCTGGGAGGGTGACCTGGGTGGACCCATTTCTGACTATCAGTGGACTTTCTGCTGTAGTGTCACGACTGACATTTCCTTGAACAGTCCTCACAAGCTGCTTCATTTCAAGTTCCTTTGCTGGCTGTATATCACACCGGCCCGCACACATCGCATTGACAACTCTAGGCCACACCACTGCCTTAAGTGACTTGCCCCATTCGCTGAATTTGCACACTTAACCTGGACATGCCCCAAAATACACCAATATTGGCTGGACGTCCACTCACTTTGGGAGACATACTATCCATGGCCCTTTCCCCTATACCGTAGATTGCCCTTTTGGGTTATGTGCTTAAATTCCCGAAGAAGGTTTGCCGGCTAGCGGTGTTAGGCTTCCTCCTGGCTAAACGGGAGATAGATAGCATTGGTGTGGGGTAGTAAACGGGCTCCTACGCTCCGCTCCTGGTTAAACAGCATGGCGTTTTGCAATGTGAATTGCTTAGAATTTAGCACTTTACTCCCCACTGTGTCCAGACCAGTTGACATTTGGGGGCCGTACAGGGAGTACATATCGCGATGCAAGTCTGCAGGTGACTCACCATTGCATTCCGGCATCACTCCCTCCGGAGTGGGATATCCACAGGTATCTACACGCATTGCATTGCATAATGAGGTTTTGTCATTCGTCCACCTGGCCCCTGGGCTGCGGGTGTGGGTTTTAGGAGTTGCTACCAGTGTATTGTCCTATGTATCTCACACATTTTATGTATCATTGTCCTTTGGTTGTAGCTTACGTGTCACATCACTCTGCTCATATATTTGATCGCAAGTTTGAATCGTGCAGTCATATCAATGCTACGTATCCCCTTATGTTTCTCAATTTTATTGCTGGTGCATTGTATTCCTTCGACAGGGGACAGTTTCAGTATACACCTGATGATTACATGATTGTTTTGTGTTGTTTTATTATTATTTTTTTCCTTTGTCTCTTTGTTCTTTATGCAAAATAAAAAATAAAGATTTAAGGCCCTATGTATCACCTTTAGGGCCATCCATGGAGAAGGCACAGATTTCTTTACACAAACTTTTTGTTGGTACATCCCCCCCCCAGATCTCCGAATTCAAAGACAGCATTTAACCTGATCATTCCAGGAGCCAAGAAAGCACATTGGCGAGGAAGAAGCTTTATTGGCAGTACATCACAACTTTGGAACGGTCTCCCTCTGACTTTAAAAAAGGAAACAGACCTACTTACCTTCAGGAAGGCCCTTACAGCGTGACGCTTTAAACCGTAAATTCAGCGTCAGTCCTGCTTGCCATCACTCAGTCTCGCGTCTAAACACCTCAGGGCAGTAGTGTATGCTTATAAATTAATCTTTCATTTCATTTCTTGTGATAGCAAGTGTGTTTAAGAATTACTTAGCTGAAGCAGATGGATTATCAACAACAACTAAGAAATGTAGAACTTGGTTAACATTAGATTTTTCAACATCATTTGGCAAGGTTTACAAACAGCGATAGTGACTACAGGACTATAATTTGTACTTTTTAAGAGGAACATAGAGGTCCTAAAGCCTTATAAAATTGTTGTGAATGTATCTAGGACCCTAATTAAATATTCCTGATTCATGCCTTCATGCGGTTATGATAAATCATGTCCTAATGAAGACATACGAATCTTGCCCACATTCAGTCATAGCCCACGCAGCCCAAATACGGCAAGGCTACTTCCTTAGATTCCTAGAGAGCACAACGAGTTCTTTCGACACACTAAACCTTCAATTCCCCATAACTTTGTTTTGATTTGTCATTGAACTCCTGCGAGCACTAAAGGAACATTCAGTTCTTAGTGACATCTTTTATTGACGTCTTTTGTCCAACCTTACGTCATACACGGCACCTACCAGGTATAAATATACCAACACTTGCCTTAAGCAAACACACGGTGGTGTGGAGCAGAGCGGCTATCTACTTATCCGAAGCCCAGATGATGCGAGAGCCGAAGGAAGCCGCCCCTCCCCTTTGACACACTGGATAAGCTGCCTTTTCTCACGCAGAGAAATCCAGCTCCAGTGTTACCAGTCACCTTTGCGGGTTACTGGGAGATTGAGTCCTGAGAAACGAGATACAAGACCTCCTTCATTCTAAATCCAAGGTACGGAGATGATTCTAACCTTAGAGAGAATTCTTGATTCAGATTCTTGGCAAAAAACCCAACTTAACTTAAAACTGCAACTTACTTACTCCTTCCCATGTATTAGGCCTAGGTCAGGTACACCGGGGAAGGCGTATCTTAGAATTGTATTGTATTGTATTGTATTTATTGCTTATTAAGCGCAACTGTCACCCCCAAGGGTATCCTGGCGCTGAGACCGAAGCACCAGTTGAGTTTGTTAGTCAATGTTTTTATGTATGTAAATATTTTATCCGTTTTAAAGTTTCATATGGCTAACTATATCAATGCTTTTACAGTATTTTATGATACTCCTTTTACTGTACGCACTTTACTTCATGATAAGTATTGCAATTGTGGCAATTCATTTCTCTTGCATGAGAAAGAAGACTGCTCAATAAATTAACACCTTTTATTGAAAACGCCCTTCTTTCTATTTCTCTGCAACCTGGTGAAATTAAGCATGCACGATTGACTGAGTGAAATAGCTGTCTATTGTTTTCACACGACTCTGGACATACACTCCTTATTCTGGGGAAGCAAAGTTGTCATGTTATATGGTTGTCAGAAGCTAATCCCTTATTGTCTAAATCAGGAAAGTTAACCCCTCCCTATTCTTTCGAGAAAGTTTCTAGTGACCCCTGAGCTAGCTGGCAAACACTAATTAAGTCTAATATAGTCAGTAGAGACCTAGATGACCTCAGTCCTACGTCTACACTGCTGTTTATGTTATTCCAATGTGCAGAGCCTATTGGGAATATAGGAACTACACTACAAAATCTTACGCTTGTTTGGTGGGGCTGTCCGTAAACGTCATGAAATTAACTTGAAACCCACCCTCACTTCTCAAATCAACATGTCATTTTTGCATACCTCGTTGCACACAGTTTTTTTTGTCCATGAGTTCATTCAAACTACATAGGGAACATTTAAAAATGTTCAACACATTCAGCCACTGCTCAGTGGTTACAGTGGTTGTTAAGCCTCTGGTGACCTCACTTTCCCTATGGCTAGGTAGTGCATGACAGTTCGAGATTCATTTCCACCTCACTTCTCAATCTTAGCAACTGACCAGTACAACACAGTGAATAGTTTGACAACAGACGGCGAATGGGATATCCGTCACATCTGTGATGAAGTATCCCATCTGCCGAACTCTAAATCAGGTCCAAAGTTCTTTATATTGCAGAAGGTGACAAAGGGAGCCTATCCCTTCTGCAGCTAAACATCTGAATCACTTATGAGAGAAGAAACAACAATACAGCATAACATTGTGAACAAACCTTCAGAAGTGAAATGCAGTACCTGGTCCATCAAAAGCATTGCTGGCTCCATCATTATGGTCACCATGGAAGAATGCCAGGCGGATATCTGGCGAGCCTTGTTTTGCCTCCCAGAATGTCAATGATGAGACGTTGCCCCATAGCTGAAATGCTGTCTTCACCACCTGCCTTACCTGGTATTCAGACAGATACTGAGGCCAGTTTTCTATCTTGTACGTCAAGTGGCGTTTATACCACTTCTTACCTGTAAGAAGAAAGAGGGAGCAGAATTACCCATCAGTTGTTACCACAGTTGCTAATCGCAATTCAGTGTTGTGAGGTTATAATTTTTTTTTTTAAACTTGAACAATGAATCTCGGACGACAGTTCGAGAAGCAAATGTTTAGACTAGCTCATATCAGAACCTAGTGATTAAAACAAAGGTGTCAGTATTTCTTTTAGAACTTTGTGATGTCAGTCCTTGATTGCTGCGCTTACTTTTAAATCCCCTAAACCTCTTCTCAGCTCAAAAAAAGTCCAACTTTTGGAGCAAACCTAAACAACTGCTGCTCAATCTCCACCAAGCAATGCCTGCAGCCAAGGAGTGTATAGGAGGAAGGGAGGGAAAGGGTCATGCATCACAAAGATATGCCTTGTAACCTCACCAGCAAGTCCATAACAACTAGTCTCCATTAACCCTAGGCCTAAGGTCAAGAGATTGTGGCTGTAAAGAGGGTAACCACAGAGTGTAATGATCTGGAGCTACTGGACTCGAGCACAACAATACACGGTTTAGAGTCGTACAAAGGTTCCTATGACTATCATTCAATGAAATTAGCCAAAATCATGTTGCAAGCCAATTGAAAGGGAAATGGGGAAGATGTGCATTGTGAGCTGAATGTCCTGATTCCCTCTGAGGCAGCAAAGTGGAAAAACATGAATGTGAGCGAAAAGTGGGAAGTGATCAATTCTATCAAACCTGTAGAAGAAAACGAGACCTCCATAAGGAGCAAGATCCCAATTCCAATAGCAAGTCCGAGGGGTAAGACTCATTATAAAAAGCAGTCCAAACCTCTCCTCCTCGGGGTGCAAACAAAAGATCTTGCTGTACAAAAGTGGAAAAGAAAGTGATGAAAGAATAGCTCAAGAAAAGTGCAGACTTCAATCCTGTATGGCTGTACAAAACAAGCATTTTCAATGCAATAGGTCTCGCATTACCAATAGTTTCAGGTATTGGTGTTGCTAACGCCAATAGCTCATACTTTCAGGAATGATAGACCTTGTGCATTGCAAAGTAGTGAGCCAGGAACCAGCATTGTATGTCTCAGTGCAGTAACACAAGCTGCTGCTAGAGGTCCCTAGTGAGCAAGACACCAGCACTGCATGTCTAGGTGCAGTACCGCAAGCTGCTCCTAGAGGTCTCAAGTGAGCATCATTAACTACCCAAGCAAAACAGTAAACAGCTGCTTGAAATATGAGCAATTATATGTTTAAAGTGGTAAGGCTGTAGTAACATCAATGGACAGCTGACGATACACTATAACAAAACAAGTACACTCATGTTCAGGTAAAAGAAAAGCACGTCTGCCATTATCCCATCTGAGGCGGCTGTGCAACTTAAATTTTAAAAAAGCATGAAGAGGGAGAGAGCGAGCGTGTCTTGCCTGCAAACACAGTCAGAAGAAAGCCAATTAAGAAAATAGTGTTCCCAGTCTCTAAATAAAGCATACGTGTAACAACCGAAGTAAAAGGGCCAATCCTCATGGTAGGTTACAAATGAAGAAAAGTCGGTACTAAGGAGGGACTAACTAGCCTATTAATCAATCAGCAGCCAGCATTTACGGAGGACAATGACACAAGCCAATGACAAATATGGTAGGCAGAGCTAAAAGTACATACTGCAATACAGCATGCCCCGAAGAGCAGCGCATGCGCGCTGACTCTAGGCTCGACATAAAAAAAGTTAAAGTTAAAAAAAAACATTGTATTTTCAACGTCAACAGCTCTAACTTTAACAAATGCAAGACCTATTGCATTAGAAATGCAATCGGTCTGGCATTTGTTTGAGTTTTGGGCATTATAAATGCCAATGCTTTTTACCTAGCCAAGTTGCAGGGTGCAGTACCACATGTGGCCAAAAGAGGCGTGAGGTGACCTCTTTTGGTCACATGTGGTACTGCACCCTGCAGAAGATATGGTAAATACACCATACCCATAATGCATTGCATGCAAGACAAACACAAGTACATTCAAATAGTTATGTCCATATGTACAATTAGTAGATTTGAAATGTGAAAAGAATTATTATATGAATGTCTGAGTTTGTACTCTGTTTGGAGCTGATGAAGGGAAATTTATAGACTGTCTCATATAAATATGAGATGTTCTAGTGAGTGAGGTAACCACTGCTAGGCTAGCTTAGGACCAAATGTATGTCCTGCATGAAGCAATTTAAGAAAATACTGCCTTGAGGTTGCAATTAACCCCTTCACCGTGGGGCTAATTCCCCCACGGTGCTGGGGGGAGTTGGGGCGCGCGCAACGCCACGGTGCTTGTGACAAGCTCGGCTCATCATGCTGCACGGCGGCGCTGTGCTCACACGCCAGTTTTTCAGAACGCTCAGCACAGCGGGGGAATTAGCCCCGCGTGTGAGCGAACGCTCAGCACAGCGGGGGAATTAGCCCCACTTGTGAGCGCTGCGCGTTTCATGACGACAGCGCAACCGTGCCTCATGACGAGCTGAGCTCGTTATGAGCACGGGGTGTTAAAACTTAGGGAGTAACAACACATGTAACAGGGGATGTCCTCGCGGGAGGTTACAAGAAGAGACTAGGCAGTACTAAGGAGAGACTACTAAGCCTGTAGACCAATTAAAAACCACCATTTACAAAGGACATGGACAGCAGCCAATTAAAAAGATGGGCGGAAAGTAGGTGGAGCTTTACACCCATATTCTGAATACTGCATGTCTTGAAGAGACAGCACAAGTGCTGCCTAGAAAAGACCTGAAAGACTTTGGGGAAGCATAAAAAAAGTTTCCTGAAATGTTTCCCCCACTTGTTAAACTCTTGCCCAACGTTTAATGGAACATCTTTTAGTGCAGCTTCAGTTTATGATAAACTACCCCATCTAGATATAAAAACATGACCTCCTTCATATGAAGACACGATTGTTAAAGATACTGAGATAAAGTGTGTGCTGTGAAAGAGTCCAGCCATGAGCATTGAAGACCTGACCCAGAAAAGAACCATGTAGCCAAGATTGTTTTAACCCAGGCCACACGATACAGAAAGAAAAAACACAACAGGCCCTTTTGCATCTGCAAATGGGTTAACAAAGAAGCCAAACGAAGGAGGAGCTACGCGGGCATCCAAGATGGTCGCGTGAGCAGAGAGCTCCCGAGACCCGCGCCGCCCTTCTTTATCTATCCTGCACCTATCCTGATCAATTCGACGGGCTTTTGAAGTGCTACCCTTACTGATGCTGACGATCCTTTTTTGGTCGAAATCGGACCTCGGGGACCATTTTTCGGTCGTCTCCAACTTTTTGGCCTGCCCACGGACGTGACCGGGGACTCGGCTGCCTATTATGGCCGAGCTGTAATGCAACAACAATGGCTGCCTGGCATCTGGCCCACCGGTGGTGTACCACTTTCACTTTCGGTTTCCGGCCTCATCGTCCCTGTCTCCTCCTACTTTGTCTTCGCCTGCTGCCCTCACAGTGAGCGCTTTCCATTATTGGACTGGCAAGGAGGCCTGCTATATTCCCTCCTCGACCTGCGCTGCGGAATTTCTGGACTTTTTCCCGTTCCACTGCCACTCTTGGGTTCTTGACCTCCATCGACTGCAACATGGCGACAAAACCTGAGGCCGGAAAACGCAGGAACGCTGTCACCCGGGGGGGTTCGGTCCAGTCTAATATGATCAAACGCTACACCCAGCCGAGAGGATCCCCCGGTGTCACAAGCGTGGGCGCTGAAGGACCTCAGACAGACATGTCGTCTTCATCTGAAGTATCGCTCCAAGACCTGTTGGCGGCCATCTCTGGACATAAGGCCGACATGAGTCAGCAGTATGAAGCCATTGTGTCCAAAATAGACACGGTGGCTGTGGACGTTACTCTTATTCGGGCCGATCTTGCCAAAACTAACGAAAGGGTGAAGGCACCAGACCTGAAGGCGTCGAGCCTGGTAACGGACATGGCGGAGGCGCAGTCTGAGATTGGGAATCTGCGTGCCTCGCAAGATCTGCTGCTTAAACGTATGGAGGACTATGACAACAGGGCCAGGCGGAACAACATACGCCTGGTTGGAGTACCGGAAAGTGATGGTGCTGCCTCGATCGATTTACTGGTCGAGGAACTAATCGTTGCTAAACTTGCTCCGGCTGGACTAAGTAAGTTCTTTGCCGTAGAGCGCGCCTATCGTTTTCCAGGAGGACGGGTGAAACCAGGAGGCCCGCCGAGGCCTATCATCGCAAGGCTATTTCACTATCGAGATAGGGATGCTATCCTCCAAGCCGCCCGTAAACACGGCCCGTTGAAATATGACAATAACTCTATCTCCATCTATCCGGACTTCACTCCCCAAGTGCAGCGACAACGATCTGGGTTCCTCTGAGTGAAGCGTCGCCTGAGAGACCGGGGACTGAAGTACGCCATGTTGTTTCCAGCCCGACTGCGGATAGAGTTTAGAGAACGTGCCTACTTTTTTGATCAGCCGGAGCGTGTTGCCGACTGGTTGGACTCGTTGCCGACGGAGGACTCTGAGAGCGGAGGCCCTGGTGGTGCGGAAGGTGGTGCAACGGCCCAGGAGTAACATGGGCCCCCGGAGGTCCAGATTGAGACTACGCACTGTACAGAGTAAATTAACTGTGTGCTCTATGGTTATGCCCGTGGCGGTGCGGGAACGGGTGATTTCTCCCTTCCTCCTCGGGGGGTTCTTTGTGTAGATAAGATGGGGCGACAGGCACACTGCAGTTGGGGGTGGCTTTTTAGTCAGCAGGGGTGCAGGGAGGGGGGTGTTGTACCGGGTTTCCGTTGGGGGGTTGCTTTCTGGGGATTTGATGGTGTTCTGTTTTGTTTGTTATGTTTCATTTTTCATGGTATTTTATTGATTGCAAATATTCCGAACTTTGGGTTGTGGAGGGGGGGTGGGGTGGATTGCCTGTGCCGCAATGGGGGGGGGGGTGAAATGCGGGTTCTTTCTTGGCACGTCAACGGGTTGGGTGACAGGATCAAGCGGGGTATTGTGTTGCAATTTTTGAGACGACATGCCCCAGATGTTGTGTTCCTTTAGGAGACCCACTTAATTGGAAATGCTTGCAATGCCCTCGACCGCCGGGGTTATCGCCTGATCGCCCATGCTGGTTTCACCTCTGGGTCCCGGGGAGTGGGTATCATGGTGAAGTCCTCCCTCGCCTTGGCTATTGACGAGGTTATCCTTGACGACCGTGGGCGGTATGCTGCTGTCTCTGGGAGGTGGGAGGGTAAACAGATTGTGCTGGTTGTTGTCTATGTTCCCCCGGGACTGCAGGCTACCACCTACGCTGATCTTGGCAGGACTCTTCTTGGCCTTCCTGATGGATTGTTAATTTTGGGCGGGGACTTTAATTCTGTTATGTCTGGTGAATGTGATCGACTTCCCCCTAGAGCCCTGCTGCCGTCCCAAATGTGGCTCAATGAGATGGCTGATACTTTTGGTCTGGTGGATGTTTGGCGCTCACTGCACCCCGCACTCCAGCAATACACTTTCCACTCTGGTGCCCATGGCAGCCTCTCGCGTATCGATTATTTCTTTATGTTGGCTTCCACTCAGTCCACTGTCCGGGAGGTACGACATCTTCCCCGGGGTATCTCGGACCATTCCCCCTTGATGATTAAGATTTCTGTGGGTGGTTTACTTGGAAACAGAATTCCCCCTGTCCCTCCCTGGCATTTTCGTAGCCCCCGGCTCCGCTCAGATTTAGTGAAGGCAATTGATTGTTATTTTGACGAGAATGTGGGCTCAGTCGCCTCCCCTACTGTTCTCTGGGAAGCCTTCAATACGGTTATCAGAGGTGCCGCTCTATCGCTCATTGCTGCTGAACGTAGGGTGAAGAGGGAGGCTGTTATTGCTCTTGAAACTGAGATCACTGCGCTTGAAAGTGGGTTGGGTGGAGATGACACGCCTGCACTGTTGCACACTTTGGAACTAAAGCAAGCCGACTATAGAGCCTGTGTCACTGATGCTGCTAAATTGATGCGAGCGAACCAACTAGGCCGACTGTATGATGTGGGTGACAAAGCTAGCAAGCTCTTGGCATGGCTGGATAAGGCTGAACGAGCGAGTCGTGTTGTGCCTGTCATCGTTCGTGAGTCCGGTGAGCGTGTCTCCGATCCTGGTGAAATTGTTGATTGCTTTGTTGACCACTTCCGGAAGGTTTACACGCCTGTTAGTGATCGGGATGAGGCTGATTCCAGGCTGCTATTGCGAGATATTGCCTTGCCTACTGTTTCAGACGAAGATGGTCTTGCCTTGGAAGCCCCTTTCACTGTTGATGAGATCGCTCTTGCTATCCGATCTCTGCGCTCGGGGAAGGCGATGGGCCCGAATGGACTGCCCATTGAACTTTACAAACTTTGTCCGGACAAAATGGCCGCCCACCTGCGCAACATGTTCCTCGAGGCGGTAGAGGCTGGAAGCCTCCCCCTCGAGCAGCGCCTTGCCACCATAGTGGTCATTTATAAAGACGGTAAGCCCCGTGACTGCTGCACTTCCTACCGCCCCATCTCTCTCCTTAACGCGGAACCCAAAATCCTGGCCAAGATTCTGGCCAATCGGCTGCTTAAGGTGATTTGCGACTTGATCCATCCGGATCAATCCGGTTTCATCCCGCATAGGAACACGGCCCTTAACCTGCGTAGGCTTCACGGTGTTCTCGCGAGGGCTCCAATTCTCACTGAGCCGGCAGTGGTGGCCTCCTTAGACGCCACTATGGCTTTCGACACTATCGAATGGCCCTATCTCTGGGCAGCTCTCGCTAAGTTTGGCTTCGGTCCTAATTTCATCGCATGGGTCAGGCTCCTTTATGAACGACCATTGGCTCAGGTCGTGGTGAATGGTAGATGCTCTGACCCTTTCCCCTTAGGCCGCGGCACCCGTCAGGGCTGCCCGCTCTCCCCGCTTCTATTCGCATTGGCGCTTGAGCCCCTTGCTGCGTGGCTACGGTGGGAGCCCTCCATTAAGGGGATCAGATGGTCCCCGGATCTCGAGGATCGTGTCTCCTTGTACGCGGATGATATCCTCCTTTATCTTACCTCCCCTCAAAAGTCGCTTAACGTCCTCTTCGACGTTCTCACATCCTTCGGTAAGAATTCGGGACTAGTCATTAATTGGACCAAGTCCTGTGTTTACGCTATAGCCGGGGCGCTCCCGCCTCTGCCTCGCAGGTTTCCCATATTGGTAGCGACTGATGGCTTCAAGTATCTGGGGATCTATATCTCTATGGTCTCTTCGGTCCGCTATGAGCGGAACTTGTATGCTCCGCTCCGCAGACTCAAGCAGGACGTGCGACGGTGGCGTGAGTTGCCTCTATCCCCATTGGGCCGAGCGGCACTCTTTAAAATGATGTCGCTCCCCCGGTTTCTTTACGCTCTGCAGAATTTTTTTGATCCTGTCCCTGCTCGCTACTTCCGAGAGGTTGAGAGTTTACAGCGGCAGCTGATTTGGGATGGTCGTGCCCGTATCGCCTTGTCCAAACTCACCCTCTCATGGTATGATGGTGGTATTGCGTTGCCGGATATTAGACTCTATTACTGGGCCTCACACCTGAGCGCTATCAACCATGCGACGTACGCCTCGGAACCCGCTCCCGCCTTTGCTTTGGATAAATTACTTTTGCCCGGTGGCAACTTCAATAGGGCCCTGTACTCGAAGGCACCCTTTCGACTCCTTACAGGCCCGACGAAATGTGCCGTGCGGGCATGGAGAGATGCTACTATGGCCACGGGTTGGGGTGGTAAACTGACACGTATGACGCCCTTGTACGACTCGGATCGGTTGGGCAATCTGTGGAAGACGAAGGGATTCGAGAAGTGGGACATGATTGGGATCAGTAGGGTGGAGGATCTATGGGCTCGAGGCGCTGTTAAATCCTTCGAGGTATTGAAACTGGAATATCGGCTCGATGATAGGGAGCACTTCCGGTACATGCAGGTTCGACATGCCTTGACCTCCGTCTTTCCATCTGGTACTGATATCCCGCAGTCCTCCCCCTTGGAGGATCGTGTTTTAGATGGCCATGTCCCCGATAGCACGATTTCTTTAATATATAAGAAGCTTGTCAACAACAGAGCCGACTAACTCGAGAAACTTCGTGCTACCTGGACGGCTGACTGGCTCGAGCTCGATGACGAGGACTGGCAGTCAGCTGTATCCTCCCCTAAGGAGGTGGCTATCCCGGCTCGACTTCGCTTTGTCCAGTTGAAGATCCTCCACCGAGTGTATCTGACCGGTATGCGTCTGGTGCGGATGGGTTTGGTTTCGGATGGACGGTGCAGGCGTGGGTGTGGTATGGATGGTACCTTCCTTCATGTTCTATGGGAATGCCCGATGATTGCAGCCTTCTGGTCTAGAGTGCATGATGTTATGGGTCGTGTCACTGGGATCCCTCTCCTTCCCGAAGCACGACGTTGCTTGCTGAATGTATGGGAACCGTCCGATTGTAATGCTGCCCAGACACTATGGGTCACTCTGGGCAATATGGTTGCAAAGAGAGATATAGCGCAGCTCTGGGGCTCTCCTAGACTACCATCGCTCAGTGCCTGGAAAGAGAACATGGACTGGTGCATGTTCCGAGAGAAAACTGTTTATGAGGCACGGGGGCGTCCCAAGAAATGGTCCAGGGTCTGGGCGCAGTGGAACAAGTACCGAGGAGACATTTGCTCCCCTCCACTTGACTATGAGGTTCCTCTCCCCTCCTCCCCATGATTGACGTTCCGTTCCTAATTCCCAGTATAGTCTCTGCTTTCTCCCCCGTGCCCGCCCCCCCTCGTCATATAGGTTTCCTTATTTATTTGTGCTCTCCCCCCCCTCTCCCACCCCTCTAGCGACCCTTGCCATTATGATACCATGTGTTTGTGTGTTGTTGTTCTTTGACAAAATTATAAAATTAAACCTTTCTTATCCTATTTGATATGGCGCTATGTTCCGTCCGGCAATGTAGTCTCGATAGATTGCTTTAACAACGTACTGTCTTCAAATCTACCGTTTAATCATCCTTATATGTCATAGCGGCCGGCCCTGCGGGGTTGTAGGCAGACGCTGTGTATTGTGCATTCATAAATAAAGGTTTAAAAAAAGAAAAAAAAAAAAAAAACAAAGAAGCCAAACAGCTTAAAGAAATCGGACAATTACAGGCCAGGGCCTCATTAGAAACCAAAATCTACACATGGACTCACCCGCAATTCATCATTATCTCACATATAAAAAAAGAGATTGCTAAGGAAACCACAAATGACTAAAAGGAAGCAGAGTACAGCTGTAGCTCAATTTGTCCTAAGCTTCAGGCCAACTCTACACTTTTAAACCCAAATCCTGCTCATCCAGAAGAATCTGGCAAGGATTTTTAGGATGGACAGATAAAATATCATTATAAACCCTGGGATGTAGTACACCTTAAAACAATTAACGAGAGAATACATTTGAGAGTGTAAACCATGAAAGGATTGTGCAATTATTGGCTGCGGCGCAACTAGCTCTAAGGTGACAAAAGTATGAAGTAAAAAATGCTCATCAGAAATCAACCTAATTTGGTCTGACATAAGAGCACAGTCCTACCTTAACCTGTTTCTATTCTGTTAATTTTTTCTGGTTTTGCCTGCAAGAAATCTATTATTAGGAGTTCACCTTTTTATTCCACGGTGTCCTGTTAGAGTTGGATTACTTTAACAAAGAAAATCTTAGCTTCAACCAATTCTTTGTTGTCCACCCCAGTCTTCGATTTATCTCATGTTCCTTTTACACTTCGCCTACATGATCTCAGAATGTCTTTGCCATTGCCATATGAGTTACTCATAACATGTTACCTTCCCCTTCTGTCGTGACGATGTCGTGACCCGACAGACAGGACAATAGAACAGGAGGACACTAGGACCCTGTGGGTCATGAGGGAGGTGACCAGGTTAGGTACAGGAAGGAGACAGAGAAGCCAGGACTGACCAGAGGACGGACGTGCTGCGACATGCTCCCAGTTAAGAAATAAAGAAGTGTTTCCACACTAACCTGTTGTCCTGTGTTTGGTGTGCCGACTGCCCCACCAGCAGGACACAACACCTTCCTCCCATGATCTACTCCATATCCTTTAGCTCTCTGTTTCCCTGTGCTAAGTTTTTAAAAATAAATACAGGCCTGCAACTAGAGTAGGTTTTGATCAAACTTGAAACTAACCTTCTATTCCACAGAGAGGAGTCTGATCTGCCACGTGAAATGCAGCCTCAAAATGAGTTTCAGATAGCAAGGCTGAAAGCGACAGGGTAGTGCTCCACTCTCAAGGTGTGCTGATCTTTCTGCCCACTTTCAATTTTTAGTTATTAAAAGTGGCTATTGAAAAGCTTCGGAGGCTTCAGTCTGTAATGGGGTTCTGCTAAATATTTAATTGGCTATTTTAAGGTAAAACATAAATGTGCCCTTATATAGGCACAAGGTGGAAGTATCCTCTTTTTAAAAGTTTTTGTAAACCTTTTATATAGACACAGGTATTTAACGGACATGAACATCAGTGAAAAGGTCCATGTGGGGGAAAACAACTGACAGTGGGGAGATGTGGTAGGCTAATAAATACATCAAATGGCCTGCTGGTTTAGAATCTGTATAAGTAATCCAAGAACTCTCACGCAAATAAGTTTTCGATCAGTGCTTTGAAAAGGTCTCTCCACGAATTTATTAGGCAGTTTTCATGCAGAAGTAGGAACTTCAGCATAACCCATGACTAAATGCAGAATTCAAGTATTAGAGAACATGTCCCTATAATCCCTTACCTTTATATTAAATGAAAGTAAGAAGTGAAGATATGCTAAACACTATTTAAATCGACAAAATTAATTCGCAAACCAATAATCAAGAAAAATATTTGCAACTATTTCAGAGTTATTACAACAGAACATAAGAGATACATGTAATTGCTTAGCTGACGCATCAGCGTTGATGTAAAAACAAAGAACAACCTTACAAACGCACTTTGGAGGGAGTAACGCTTCATGCGTCTTTTGCTGCGTCGTCTGCCTGTAAATAAGGCATTTATTCTCTCTGTCCATTGGGTGTAACTGTCTGAGTCCTTGACACCGCAACGTGGTATACTCATCAGATGTAGTGTGGCCTCATCAAGGAACCCACTGACTGGTAAGTGGGACACCCACTGGAACTCTCTGCAACAAAGAGAGAAGGATCGTACTGTACTGACAATTCAAAGTAATATTTCACCATAGCACAGATCAGAATATATATTAAAAAAAAGTGACTGTACAGGACGAACAGTCTTGTGCTTCTGAACAACACTGTGGAGCTCTGAACAAGAAACAAGTCTCAAACGTAGTGCCACAATAACCAAAAAAAAACACAACAAAAGCACAGGTAACTTTTTGTTCAAGAGACCCATGACCCAAACTTAAGGTCAAAGCATAGACGGTGTTACGTTACAGCGCAGGCATTACAATGCAAGTCACGACTAGCGCTGGACTAAGGTGTTGGAATAGTAAATCATACTATTCCTTAGCTTAGAGCACCATCCGGCGCAAGTCATTGTAATGACTTGCGTTGTAATGCCTGCATTGTAAACGTATTGCGGTGTGAACACCGTGATGTAACCAATGTTTCCCCTCTGAAAGGCATCTTAACTGGAGATACAAATCTAAAACTATGAAAGGAAACGATACCCACCTTCATTGCTTTCATAAAAATATGTAGAGTCCTTGGGCAAATTTACAGAACAAAACAGTACAACTGTAGGTGTCACAGGTCACAGCAGGTGCCTAATGTCAGGATACAGGGCTATCCATGTCCTCCATCTCCAGCCTTGTCAACCTATGCCTGGGCATTCTATGCATTATCTCAGATGGGTGTGAGAGTAGCCGGGCTAAGCTCCTGGACGTTACTTGACGGCGGGACTAGGGGCTCCTCTATAGCATTAAAAACAGTCCTCTTCCATTTTTTCGTCAATTCTAACGTCGGTTATACTTTTTTCCTTAGATAGGGCCAATTATCCCAAGTAAGCCTTCCACTTCAGGCTTGTAGGCGTCGTGGACGATAGCCATCTAATAGCTACTCTTTGGTTTGCTAACACCAGTCCAAGCAAGGAGAATGTATAGTGCACCCTACTCCCTTTCGGCATGGTATCAAGTGTGACAGCCAGTGTTGTCGATATGGATAGCTGTAACTTAGATCTATAGGAAAAAATTTAAAACATTGTAAAATTGAAAATTACTTGCATAGCATAGTGTCCTCTAAAACAGAGGTGTACATGATTGCTAGAGAGGCTTGAGAATGTGATTCTGGAGAGGAATTTGCAGAGCAATGCCGAGATTAGTGCTGTATGCAGAGGGTGAGAAGTCCCAATGAATGGCAGGCACACATTGGTTGGATGCACTCATAGGTTGCAGGAGGCAATAGGGAAAGTACATGTTCCGTCCATCCTGCTGTGTACCCTTGTGGAATATTGGGTTTGCAAGGACCTCTGGGCGTCAGCAGACCGTTTTTAAGTATGTGGAATATGGGGTTGCAAGGACCTCTGGGCATAAGCAGACAGTTTAAGTAAGCTGTACCACGGGTCAGTGCAGACAATGGTTCTGTACTATTTTACAGCTGGAAAAAGCACGAAAACAGGAGTACATTTTTCTGGGTTGAAGAAATAAGCAACACTGCCGGGGAGTAGTTAAAAGGTGGAAATGGTGCTCGTCAAGGTTGAATAAGACTGTTTTTACTGCGGTTACCAGCAAATAAAATGGTAATTCCCTTAGATTTCAGGGGCTGAGTGTGTGTGTTATGCTGAGCGTGCTTGCATAGCTTACGCATAGGTATGAGCAGCTTCAGAGAGCATTGAAGCTACAGCGGTTATACCAGGAAATTGCTCAGGGTTTATTAAGATGAACTTTCTGCTCCTCACATATGAGCGCCTTCGAAGTGGAAGACCATCTAATATTAACTGCTTGTTTTCTTTTCCTTTATATGCTGGCGGGGGCGCACTATGCTGAGAAGGGCGGTTACATGGTCGCCGGACGGCAACTGGCAGGAACTTAAGGATGGCCGTCATATCGGAGCCAGCACACATGGGAAGGAGTCCAGGTTGTCTGTGGTAACAGTATGGATCTTGCCATAGGATATGCCATGTTGGTGGAATGGGAACCTGAACGGCAAGGAGGGAAGCGAGTTTGCGTCTCAGCGGGCTCATTGATATGGGGATACTTAATCAGATACAAGTTTCTCCCTTGGTGCTAACACGTTAAAATTTCGGTGGTGGCCACACGTTAAGGGGGATTATCCTCGGGGCCAGGTGGATAGAGCTTGCCCGGCTAGCCCGTGGGGGGGCCTCACGGTTGTAGTGGCTTCCTTTGAGCTTGGTTGCTAAAACGCGTTATGGTATCTTTTACACACAGTAAGAAACAAGTGGGCATGGTGCCGGGCGGATTGTCAGATATGTCATAATATGGCATCACATTACGTAGAACAGACATTGCAATATAAGCGGTTTATCCATAAGTACTTGTCTCTCATTATTGACAAGTCTCTCATCATCAATTACTTTGAGCTCACTGGGGTAAATTTCACTTAATTTAATAACTTCTAATTTATTTCATGCACGATTTTAGCAGGTTTCTGACACACTGGAGTTGGTTTCACTTGACTTTAATAACACTATCAGGCCTAATTTATTCCTGCACCATTTCATCCAGTTTCTGACACCATTTAATCTGGTAACTGCAAGGAACTGTTGGATCGTAGCTCAGTGGGGACTGCAGTAGGTGGATTTGGGCCTGCAGAACATGAGCAGATCATCTCATGTGGTGCTTGTTAGGACCTAACATAGGCTTTTCAAAACCCTTTGGAATAGTGATTAAGGGCACGCGAGGTTACCTTGCGCCAGTTGCAGGTGCATGGGTTGGTGGGGCAACTCAATTTTGCTTTATGAATTATGCCCATGGGCATGGTCTTCTCCAGGAATATTGACAGGGCGATGTCAGGTTTAAGGAAAAAACACACCACCACACTAGGCTATCGGTGGGGGTATAGGATGACTTGGTCATGTGGAGACAATTTTGGAGTGTTTCAATGGTTCGGGGATTGGGCAACACCCGACACAGGCGAACAGTGAGTTAGAGCATTACACAGATGCGGCAGGCAGTGTGGGGTTCGGTGCAGTGCTAGGTCAAGGTGACTAGAGAACAAGCGCATTGTGTTTTGGTCAGGCAGCATGTCGGTACTCCTGGCAGTGAACAGTCAAAGGGCATGTGGGTTCTTCGCTTGCTTCAAGAGATGGTGCGGGGTTGCCTCAGGCGTAATGTGTATTTTACTGCCAAACATGTACCGGGTGTGGATAATGCAGTGGCTGAGGCTCTGTCTCTTTTTAAGTTGACAGAATTCAGAGCGTGATGGCCGCAGGTGGGCGTTCAGATGACGGCCTTCCCGGAAAGCTTAAGGAGGTTTTGGGCCCCATTGCTCCCGAACTCATAGCGGCGTCGATGGCGCGCAAGACTAAGTGGAAGTATGAGAAGGCATGGCAGGTATACATAGAAGTGGTGTGGAAAGATGGGAGCACAGTGGAATTCACCACACAGGGGGTGCTACGGTTCATAGTTCATCAGAAAGAGAAGGGGCGGTCGTTGACCATTGTTAGGAGGCAGTTGTCTGCAATTGCCTTCTTTGCTGGATTAAAAGAGGTAGCGGATCCTACCAAGTATGTTAGAGTTAGGCGGGCTCTAAAAGGTTGGGAAAGGCTGGCTCCAAGCGTGAAGGATGACTGGAGACCCATAGATGCCAGTAGGTTGGTAAATATCCTGAGCGTGTTACCTCAGGTGTGTTGGTCGTCATACGTAGTACATCTGCTGAGATTTGCGTATTCCTTCGCCTTTTTAGGAGCATTCAGGATATCGGAGCTCGTATCGAGCTCTAAGGCGGACAGAAAAGGAGGGATTGGCATGGGTAATGCGGGGTGACTGGGGACGACGTAATGCAGGTCAGAGTAAGGAGGTCAAAAACGGACCCGCTAGGGAAAGCCGCTTGGGTCCAGCTACGATCAAGAGCTAGGTCAGACTACATCTGGTGTAGGTAGGAACCAGGGGTTTCGGCGGTTTGATAATTATGCCCTCTTCTGTCTTTTGTCTGGGGGCTTATATGCAGTGGTGTCAAGTAAGGAGACGCAGGTATGCTGGTGTGGAGATTCGATTATACACAGAGCCCGGAGAATTGGGAATGCAAAGGGCCATGGGAGTCAACCATAATTGGTTAGGTATTGATGGGCATTGTGTGGAGGACGTTGCAGGCCATTTGCAGAGTGCGCTGGACGATGGTATGCCCATTCCAGATGTGTTGGTTATTCACTTTGGGGGTGAAAATATGGTTCCGGGTGGCAGGAGGGGATGAAGAAGGCCCTGTTCTCTACCTTCTCATGGGTCAAGAGAGTATTAGCGGACACCATTATCTTATGGTCAGAGGTGTTCGCTAGTAGAGTCTGGGGTGATGGAGTGTCTTTAGCCGCTGCAAACACGTCTGAGAAAACTGAATCAAGAGTTAGCGAAACTATAGCGGGGTTTGCAAATTCATCCCAGTAGGCATAGTATGCTGCAGGCATTAAACTCGAATTTGTATTGGGCAGAGGGATTGGAGCTGTCCAGGGCAGGCTTGGAGCTGTTTGTCCAAACTATACTGGGGGGCTATGGAGTTGCATTCAAAAGTATAGCCCAGAGCATCACAAATGGAAGGTGGAGCAGCTGGGGGAGGGGGGGGGGCGCAGCATTAAGAGCGCCAGTGGGCTACTTGCCCTGTGGCGGGGTCCTGGACAAGAGGAAAAGGCCCAAGACTTCTTTATGCGGAAACTGCCTCACCTTGCAACAGGGAGGCAGTCATTGGGGCTCTGGGCTGGCGGGAGAGGGGGCCGTCCTGCTGGTGGTCCTGGACTCTCCGGCCCTACCCTAGTAGCCGGTGCTTGGATGAAGCAACATGGTATCTCATATGGATGAAGTGGTAAGGGGTTGGGTTGTGTCCTGCTGGTACAACACGCCTCGAGTGGATCTAGAGCTGACAAATTGTAACTACATGGTAACCTGTGGCGCAGATGGATACGGCGCCTCCTTATGTTCAGTAATGGTATTAAGCGGTAAGGGGTTGGGTTGTGTCCTGCTGGTACAACACACCTCGAGTGGATCTAGAGCTGACTAATTGTAAACACATGGTAACCTGTGGCGCAGATGGATACTGCGCCTCCTTATGTTCAGTAATGGTATTTTGATGGTTATTACAATTGGTCAAAAGTTGGAGGTTTAATAACAAATAAAGATGGTGTTATTGACAAGTAATAAAAGCTACGCAGTGAACACCAAGTTCGTGTAAAGTGTCTTTGTGGTGGGGGGGTGTGGTGGACGAATGGCACGGATATCCCCACTAAGAGGGAGTACACGGTGCACTTCAATAGTGATGTCAAGTGCAACACTTTACATTAATATTACTAGGACACACAAAGTACATGTGCTAAATGCAAGTTTATATTGACTATTTGTGATGTGTAAGGGTAGAGCCAAAATTATGTTCCTCCAGGAACAAAATCATACCCCCTTGCTCAAAAAGGAATTATATAGGTTTTTCAAGAACTAAGGCCATTTAATGTTTTGCGAGTGAGAAGTTACGTTAACAAAAACCACGGATTCGAACTATGAAAAATTATGATAAGTAAGCTCTGTCTTATATAAAAAGAAGCGTATTCAAAGCTGTATAAAAGTCTGTTCCCCGTAGAACTGGTCATAAGTGCATTAACCCCTTCCATGCTCATGACGAGCTCTGCTCATCATGAGGCACAGTGGAGCTGTGCTGATGACGAGCTGAGCTCGTCATGAACAATGGGACTCACTAAGGATCAGCACAGGAGGGGAAAATGCACAGCAGCGATGTGGTTAAGCATAAAACAAGATAAAAAGAACAAACCGCATGTTTCAAAACAGAGTTAGAATTTGAGATGTAATTTCTAAGGCTGAAATACCTTGTTGCTTGTACCACGAGCTGCCACGGGTAAAAGAGTAACTGCTCACATAAGCCAGTTTACTTTTTGTGCATCATATGGTTTGTACAATGTGGGAACTTACTTCCAGATTCATGAAAGCCAAAATATGCGAATTCTAAATTGCGATTAATACCGAATCGCAATTTAGAATTCGCATAATGGTATTCATGTAAAAGTGCGAGAATAAATAGCGATTCGCATCCGGCCGCAAAAGCCGATAGCGATTTTCCGATATCGCAGAAAAATCGCAAAATCCATCCATTTTCGTGTAGGAATTGCGATCTCTCAATTAGTGAGATCGCAATTTGCGATCTCGCTAATAGCGAGATCGCAAAAACGGGAAGTCGCATTTCGAACACAGTGATGACATCACAACCAGGAAGCAGGCAGTTCCCTACCCCATTGAGAACACTGAGGCAGACATTGAAGCAGCACCACTCTGAGCTCCTCACAAACCACCTCCAGTCTTGGAATTTAGGATACTGCAGACTGCAGCTATGGCACAGGAAGCAGCAGAAGGGCCCTGTGACACCGGGTGAAAGCACAAGATAAAGTTCTCGGAGCAGGAGCTGGAGCATCTAATCGATGGAGTCTGCTAAGACCACGACAAACTTTTCGGCAAGGACTCCCGGAGGGTGCCTGAGGCCGAGAAACGGCAACTGTGGCTGCGCATCCGCGCCAGAGTGAACGCAGTAGGAGTCACACGGAGGTCCATAGACGACCTCAAGAAGAGGTGGTACGACCTCCGAGGTCGTACCAAGGAGAGGGTGGGTGAGAGGCTGGGTGAGCGCCGTGCAACTGGGGGGGGAGAGCCTAGAGTCCCTCCCAACACCCCCTTGGAGGATCGTGTGGAGGACACACTGCAGCCTGAGGCATGTGTTGGGGTCATCCGTCTGGACTCATCCCGACCCACCCAAGACAGCCAAGGTAAGTGCCATGCGACTGCGACCCTGTCCCCTAACAATGGCCATGACCCTATAGCCTCCCATAATCAACCCCAGTCATGCAGCCCATGCACATCAGAACATCCCTATTGCATTGTGGGACATGTAGTCTGACCACAATGTACAAAAACTCCCATGCAGCCAGACATGTCCCAATGTACGCTTTGCAACAGCCAGTCAGGGAATGGAAGCCAGCATGCATGTAGCAACTGCACATGTCAAAGATACATGTAATTAATCTACGTCCACTTTCCATCACAGGTGGCGCAGATAACACCAGCAGTGACAGCGAGAGGCTGCAGATAGATGACGCTCCAGAGGAGCCGGAGGGTGAGGAAGTGGGAACATCCACACAACCAGCACCATCTGGCCAAGCTCCAGTGCCACCAAGCGTACCACCACCTGCAACGCCAGCTACATCAGGCACACCAACATTGCCAGCTGCAAGACCCATTCCAGTGGCACCATCAACATCAGGTGCAGCTACACCTGCGACACAGCGCACACCCACTGTGCCCAGCCAGCACGGCAGGCATGTCAGGGAGCGGCGGCAGAGTACACCACGCACCGGCAGGAGGGTGATGGCTGTGCGTGTGCCAGGGCTCCCTATTGAGCGCCGCATGCTGCACGTGCACCAATTGCAGGCACGACACCTAGGTGCAATCCACCTGCAGCTGCACAACACAGGCAGGAATGTTGCCAATCTGTCTGATCGCATTGACCGGATGTCCACTGCCATGGAGGCAAACACTGCGGCCATGATCAGCCAGCGCAATCTCACTCGCCACCGCCAGCTACTCACACGCCTCTCGGCGTACACACGTTCAAATTACGTGATAGGAAATGCCACCTCCCAGCTGTCCCGTCGGTCCCTGGCGATGCAGCTGCAGATGGTACAATGCTGTGAGGACGTGGCACGGGCACTCAAGCAGGTGACCACCGCTGTCCAGGCTCTACAACCAACTGGCCAAGCCAATGCCGGAGGGGATGACACAAGCGAGGGGACATCGAGTATCAGCAGCCTGTCTGTGACACAGATCGGTGTCCTACGCCGCAGCAGCAGGTCCAGTGTGGGATCACGTGCCCTGCCGGAGGAGGAGCCTGAGAGGCGACTGGGAGCTGCGCGTCGGAGGCGCCAATGACATTTCAGTACATGGGCAGGGACATGCTGCTGACATAAGCATGTCCAGTTAGTAATATTGAGCAGTATGGCGCAATACCCCTCATATGTAACTGATACAAATTATTCCTTATTATTGTGCACACAACAATAATATTTATTCAAGCATTGAACATCGGACTCATGTCATTATTTCAATTGTCATGCATGAGTGAGGTGTTGGGTGAGGGGAGTGGGTGCACTAGAAACAGTTCATTGTGATTTGGTTGCGCCGTCTGTGTCCTTCAGCAGGATTTTCCCCACGTGCATAACGCGCATGTGCAGGTGGCCGGTGGTCCCCTTCCGACTCACTGCCAGATATCTCTACAGTTATCCGGCGCTTGGTAGCAATGTTGTGTAGTATAGCACACACAGCCACAATGCGGCACCAGACATCCGGTTCGTATTTCATGGCCCCACCAGTCTTGTGAAGTATGCGGAATCTGCTCTTCAGGAGCCCAAATGTCCTCTCAATGCAATTCCTTGTGCCAATGTGTGCTACATTGTAACGCCGTTGCTGTGGTGTTGCAGGGTTGAGGTATGGGGTGAGGAGGTACTCACGGAGAGCGTAGCCACTGTCACCTGAATGAGAGGAGCAGAGGGTGAGTGCCTGTGCTGCGCAGCTACATCATCACAGTGTAACATTGTGGGGCAAGTGTACTTACCGAGTAGGTGTCCTTCACCAAAGTCTCACCTGGCCAGTCGTGTGTGGAGGCCGCTGTGCCGGAATATGAAGGAGTCATGTGTGCTCCCAGGGTACTGTGCCACTATGTCCGTGATGTAGGTCTTAGCATTGCAAACCACACGAATGTTGAGGGAGTGGTAGGACTTGCAGTTGCGGTACATGTATTCCGTTTGTGCTGGTGGGCAGATGTGGATGTGGGTACAGTCAATGCATCCTATCACATGTGGAAATTGCGCAACATTGTAAAATTGATGCTTGGTCTGATCTAAGTCCTGTTGGCTGGTAGGGGAATGAGATATGGTGGTGTAGCTGGGTCAGCACTGCATCTAGGAAACTCCTGAGGCAGCGGGACATGGTGGGCTGGGATATCCTCCCAGCAACGGCAACTATCCCCTGGAAGCTTCCAGAGGCCAGTAGGTGCAGGCTGCACAATACCTGGACATGTGTGGGCACAGCATTGGTCCGCCTTGTTGGGTGCTGCATCAGGGGGTCCAGGTCCTGGATAAGCTTGATGATCATTGGCCCATTCAGGCGGTACTTGGCGTATATTTGCTCTCTGGTTTGGCCTAGCAGGGTGACCCGCTGGAGGAATATCCTCTCCTGGATCCTACGTCTGTTCCGTGCTTGCTCGCTGTAGCCGTCGCCGCCTGACCACCATGTAGAGTCCTGGCCTTGTGAGTGTCCTAATGCTGCAGCTGCATCTCCTTAAGTGTGTTTGGTCAGGCTAGCACCTGTTGCTGATTAGGAAACGTTTTTTCAAATATGTTTTTTTTCTCCTTACTGGTTACCACCTGGTTTGGGCTCTCCTTAAATTGCGCCTCGCAAATTGCGATTTTCGGGGTATTCGCAAATTGCGATGTTTCTTGAATAGCGATAGCGATTTATTTGCGAGTTCGCAGATTTATTCGCAGAATCCGTGGTTTCTCGCATTTACAGAATCGCTAATGGGCTACTACCAGGATTCTGCGAATTATATTGCGAAATCGCTATTCTATGTTTGCGAACTCGCAAATTTTGTTCTTGAATAGCTTTTCATCAAATTGCGATCGCAATAGCTTTTTCGCAGCTATTGCGATTGCTATTTGCCTTCATGAATCTGGCTGTTAGTTACAGAGAACATAAATACTGTAATCTCTTGCCCCTATAGCCTAAGGCTTGAGTCGCCACAATCACTATGCGAAACGCTATGCTGACTAAGTCCACTTAGCATAATTGTGATTAGTGGGGCAAATGCAGAGGCTAAATTCCTGGCTTAGTGACACAAGAAGGAAAAGGCCACACACTATAACGTTCTCAGTTTCAGGGGGCGGAGGAGTGGAAACTCATTCCAGGTGGCCCAATAATGCCAACCCAAATGGTGCAAAGAAAAAGTAAATATTATGGTCGGAAATTACTTCGAGCAGGTGAAACTAAGGGTGACAAGTATCCAGAAATGAGTTATGAAAATTCTCGGGACTGTCTACAAGTGTCAGAACTTCCATTGACATAATCAGGGGCATCTAAAGATTCATTTGACAATGTGTGTGCCAGCAGGAAAGTTTGGAGAAAAGTGTCTCAAGTGGGAACAATTACATCAACATTGAACAAGATGCCAGCAACTGGAAATAGCAGTAGCGTTGAGGTACAGGTTCTGAGGGCTCCTCGATTGTATCAAAGAAAACTCTTAAAAAAAGAGAAGTCCTTTCTTGGTATTTTAAAAGAACTGGAGCCAGAAGCTTCCCAAGGAACTCGGGGAAAGTTCAACAGGATTCTCAGTAAGGGTTTAACTCACATTCTCAAACTCTTACTCTGCCATCTAGAACAGAGTATTTTCAGAAACTAGAAGCACGTGACCACCCTTACTAGGCATACAATGTCTTCGCAGCAGGAATGCATTTTCCTCAAAGTAAAAGCATTCTGATCTGACAGTAAGAGGAAATGAACTACACTACAGTGCTCAATAAAAACAAACACGCCACACTTCTGCCAGGAAATGTTGCAAGGGGACGAAGCTATAGAAAGATATCAATCCTCCAAAAACATTTTTTTTAAAGTTAAAAAAGATATAAACATGAAGCCTACTGTTCAGAGAGCCTTTCAGACATTTGAACTGCGGTTGGTGGTTACTGCCCGCACTATGCACACAGACCTAGGCTGCTCTGGCAGCCTGAATGTCGAAGTTCATTCCTTTGTTATGTATTGTACTCAGAGCCTCTATCGATTATTTCAATTTCTGAATGTCATAACTCACTGCTATGACATAGCAAAAGGTGGCAGCAAAACTGGTTTCATACAGTTGTGATGTGAAAGGCATTCCAGGCCTTGCTGAGAGCCTGTCAGTGCCTGTCAGGTCAAGGATGACAGGTAAGGTATTTTTTTTAACCTTTGGGACAGCAATACATAACAGAGGCCAAGCTATATATGGCTCCACCATTCCATTTCTGCTACTGCGTAGAGGTTGAAAACAGGAGCAGAAGATTTTGGGGATCATACACAACAAAAAAATTATAAATGGGTAAAAAGTGAACTACGGGGATATTTTTCACCTCATGGTTCTGAGTGACATCCTAGACAGCTTGAGCTTCGCTCTCGCTGTCTATTTGATGCCACTCAGAACCCCTGTGTAAAAAAACATCCAAGTAATTCCCAGTTAACCATCTATAATTCTATAAGTTGTAGGGTTTGCTGACAAGGTTTCCTTTCTTTCATTTTTTTTATTTTACAATTGGGCCTGGGAAGGTAAACAAAACAGCACAGTGGTGCTTTTAAAATGTCATTAGGGTGTTGACTTTCAGACCTTGTTGACTTTCGGATGGTTGCGTTTCTCCTTGGCTCCTGATGATCGTTTACTCCTTCTACTCTGAGGTGTTGCCGCTCGCGTCAGCCCTAATGGAAGTCTAATGAGCTGCTCCTCAAGGTTTAGACTAGAGCTGCGGAGGAGCACCAGAAAGCTCAGCTACCTGACGGGATTCTAGGAGATAGATGGATAGAGCACTGCAGCAAAACCAGCTCTGTGGAGAACAGAGGTCCAGGTAAGGGGGCTCGGGATGAAGTTTTGCATCCACTGAGAGTCGTCCATGTCAAATCTATGGCTAAGGATAGTGCATGCACGTTTATGGGCTGCTAACCTTGAATGCCCACACTAGCTGAGACCAGGGGACACACTCTTGGGCACTGCACCCTTTCCTGCTGTGACCCAATAAAAAAGTGGTCTGACTACCTTGGATGACAGGGTTGGCATTCCAACATGGTAGTCTAAAAGAAGAAACACGTCCATGAGGAGATCTTCAAACTGGAAGGGCTCTGCTTTGTGGTTTTTGCTCACAATGGGGTGGAGGGGTCTTTCATAGTCGGGCAGAGTGCATCACCCATGTCTATCAATGTGCTCCACAACAAACGGATCACAAAATCAGAGACTACTGTTACAGTGGTACATTCAGTGAAGGCTAAGGTCCTGATCTACAAAGATTACATTTACAGATTGCGCACCACTTTTTAAAAAAACAATCTGATTTTTTGTAACTGAATTATGTACAAAACACTGAATATAAGGAACTAGCAGCCCGCCCCAGCGTTGCCTGGGGCAGAAAGGGGCTGGGGGCAGTACACCTGCTCCCGCCCGACCCCCTCCCGTCCCGACTCCCTCCCGCCCCCACTCCTCCCGCCTGTCCCTCTGTGCACACCCGCTCCCGCCTCCCGCCTCAATTTCAATGAGCATTTACTTTACCGGAGCTGCCGCTCCTTCCCGCGATCTTCACTTCACCGCCGCTCCTCTTCGCCATGACACGCCCGTGCTCCTCACTTCACCGCAGCTCCATGTCTCTCCTCCTCGTCATCACGCACGTCGCGGCCAGTGCTACATCGCGGCCAGAGCAGCGTCGCGGCCGGCGCTACTTCCAGGGCACTACTTTTTTTTAAAAGTTATATTTTTAAATGTACGTTTTATTTTTTATTTTTTATAGCCTATGTCCATATGCACACCCTGACAATTTCTACAATGTATCGGGTGTGTGGATTGGCGCTGTGGTTCCCGAGTTTACCTGGCTCAAAGGTGCGTGTTCTCTCTTTATAATAGTAGTATAGATTAGGCAGGTTACAATTTCTGACCCCCTGTGATTGGCTAAAGTATTGTGATCCTCTGGGTCTTCAGGGTCGGCCTGATGCTAGTGGGGGGGGGGGGGCTCGTCGCTGTGGTCATCGGCATGGTGGCGATCCTGCCTGGGGGAGACTCCCACACCCTGCCAGGAAGCTAGAAACCTTGGGTTATGGCTGGATGCGGACCTAGCATTCGGACCTCAGATAGGCCGGATGGTGGGGGTATTCTTCGGTGTCCTGAAAAGCCTTCAGAAAGTTCTCGATCTACTTCCCACGGCAGCTCGGAAGACGCTGGTACATGCCCTCGTAACATCACGTTTAGATTATGGCAACCTGCTCTATCTGGGGGCAATGGGCAAGGTCATCAGCCACCTTCAAGTGCTGCAAAATGCAGCGGCTCGTCTGGTCTTGAGGCTTCCGAAGAGATTGCCTTCAAAGACAGCCCTCCAAGCACTCCACTGGCTTCCAGTAAAAAGTAGGGTTGACTTTAAGGCTCTTTGCACATGCCACCGCATTTTGTGCGGGAAGGCATCTGCACCGCTACAGGACCTTGTTACTCGGTATGAGCCTGCCCGCGCCCTGCGATCTTCTGGCTCAGGGCTACTGAAGGTCCCCAAAGTAAAAAAAGCGCATATGGGGGGTAGGTCCTTCAGGTACTTGGTTGCCAAGAGCTGGAATGCTCTGCCAAAGGAACTGTGCCTGGAGCTCTCTTAGCCCAGATTCAGGAAGAAACTTAAACCATATCTGTACACCCGGTAGGAAGCGTCCGCTGCCGGTTGGGGTAACTTTGCCACCACCACTCACCATAGCGCGGGGACACGCCGGTGCGCGTAACCAGGCCCTTTATAAATTTCCATTATTATTATTATTATTATTATTATTATAGTGAAGACTGCCACCGAAAGAACGCCCCTCGTGCACCAAGCACACAGGCTGCCCACCGGGTCCTCCGTGTGCGTGTTACGGAAGCGCAGTACGTGTCGTCTGTATCCTACGCTATGCGTGCCACACGTACAAACACACGGACAATAGGGAGGTAAAGAACTGTTAGGATGTTTAATGTCACATCCGATATAGAGCACACAGCAAATAAGGAACAGAGCAAATGAAGAGTCAACGATACCCTTTTACCGGTCAGCAACTCCTTGCGGAACCCCTCCTCGGCCGACAATGCCGAGCGAACAGTAGGGACAAACTGTCCTCCGCAAGAGCACCCGTTCTGGTAGCTCACCAACGGAGGGCACTGTGCAAAGTAGCGGCCGAAAATGCCGCTCGAGTTCCGATTGCTGCGGTAGGGTTAAAGGTGGGCTGCAATGTTGGGGAACCCGCGGTTAATGTCACCGCTTGGAAACCCTAATGTTCTCAGAAATGTAACTGCTCAGGAGGGCGTCCCTCGGTCAGCGCCACTCGTACCAACCCCCTTGATAGCAGGCAGGCACTGAGGAATACAAAACAGGGCGGATGGCTCCGTGGACGTTGTCGGCTGCAACGGTCCTGGTAATTCCCAATGGTCCACGAACAAGAAAGGGAGAAAAACGCTAGCCTCGCGCTTCTCCCGAAGAAAGCTAGTCAACGCTAGTGTTTGGCAATATCAGACACTGTATCGTACTGGTGGCCGCCATTTATGCAGTCAAGCCTGAGCATGCGTCGCGCATGCGCCGCGTACGGCCTTCTGGGTATTGTAGTCTCTCTGCGGTGGTGATGCTGTCTGCTTATGCGCCGCTGATCGGAGGGCGCAGAGTCGGAAAGGAAGCTGCGGTAAGCGCCGTGCGTCCAGCATCGGAATCATGGGGGGAGAGCGGGGTGCGAACCTGACAAGTATCTTCCGAAATACTTTTAATATCTTAAATATGTGTTACTTGACCAGGTAAGTTGAGAAGCAATGCATGATTGGGCCAAGACCACAGTGGCACGTCAGCTTTATAAAGTGTTTTGAACTTTTTTTCTTGACAGTCCACACTATGATACTGTACTCAGATTGGGCCATGACAAAAAAAAATGTGTAGGCTCTATTCAGAAGTTAATTTGGTGTAATAAAAGGATTTTCTGAAGGAGAGCGAATTAGAAATTAATTCCCTGCACCACTAAATTCATCTGTGTGGTACAGCTGACTTCCAAATTGAAAATAATCCACATAAACTAAGACTTGCTGGGAAAAGGTGGGAAGTTTTCACAGATCAGAAGGCAAATTGAAAGGAGGTGACTGAGCTGCATCATCCAACAATTAGGACCTTAGTCGGTAATCTCCCAGACTAAGTTACTCTCCTTCTTTTGAAATTGGACCAGGCCAAGCACGCCACAAAATGCAAGCCTCTTCATGGTATCTGGCTCTAACATGATCCCATCAGGAATTTTACATGATGGTCTTGCGCTTGAGCAAAGGGGTGCATGTAGATATGAAACAATAGAACGGAGAAGGCTCCCCCTTTTAATTTATAGGGGCTTAAAGCAAAAGATCGAATTTGGATATGTGACTTCACTTCTGAAGAAGCCAGAAAATCCATTCAAAGGTCAACCCCGAAATCCCTGCCCATTTGAGTCTGCTCTGCAGAATGGTGTGGTTGAATCTGTCAAAGGCAGCAGGAAGGACAAGGAAGACCAGAGCAGGGTGCTGACCTTCATCAAGGGGCAGGCTTCTCAAATGTTTGCCAGTGTGGATGCTGTGTCTTGGGAAGGTCTAAAACCAGACTTGTGGTCATTTAATATGACTTTCTGTTCCATTTACTTTTGCAGCTGTTCTGCGACTTTGCTTTCCAAGATTTTGCTTAGATGTAGAAGGTTTGAAATTGGTTGGTAGTTGGCCAACGCAGCTGATCGGTAGTTGGTCAGAACATGAAGGTATGCTGTTGAGTGGTGTCTTACAGAAGGGTGGGATCATTAAGTTTTTAAATGTTAGGATCTGTGCCACTTACTCTATGGGCCTAATTTATATCTTGGAGGACAGGTTGCTCTGTCACAACGGTGACGGATATCTCAGCCGCGGAAATATAAGTCCCATGGGCTAGAATGGGATTTATAGGTTGCGAACACAATATCTGTCCCAATTGTGACGGAGCAAACTGTCCACCAAGATCGAAATCAAGCCCCTAGTTTGTTATATCAGGTGTGAGGGACTGGAAGACATTTTTTGTTAATGCATCTGGTCATTGTTCCACTTCGGAGGTTGGAGCCCTCTTATTGGTCAGATGCATCACTTCCTATTGGGCAAGGTTTTAGAGACAAAAAAATAATATTTGGGAGAAGAGGGATTAGTGGTTGATGAGGTGATTGTACTCTATTGTAGGCCATTCACTGATTGTTGAGATCCTAGCCTTAAAACAATTCAGAAGTTATTGGTGATGCTGCTGGGACGTGTGTGGATAATTTAACACTTTTTGAATGATGTTAAATATCTCCTTTGTTTGGTGCCTCTGTAATGCATTATTTGGGAAGGTCTTATTTTTGTGCACATTTTACTGCCTTGGGGTGCAGCTGAGTTAGTCTGTTTCTAAGAAAGATGCAAAAACTTGTATTCCACCTTCCGTCATTTTCATTTCGCTACAGCTGAGTCTCAGAACTAACTAGATCCTTATCTTCTAGTTTCTAAGCTTACAGGGGCCCCTTTGTTTCACAAACAATATCTTGATGTGGAGGGTGGTAGTCTCTGGATCAGAACAGATAGGAAGCTTTAAGTCTGCTACTTCATAAGGATTGTCAAAATGTTCTTCTCTTGCATTGTTTATTTTATGATTGGAAAGAGTTTTGGCTTCATTTTTCTACAGGGCGCAACTGATACAAGAGAATTTTGAGAAGGAGGGTGATTAAAGAAAGGTCTGACCAGGATTGTTGATCTACAGTTTATGATCGAGAAACAACTTTGTGAGCAAACAAGTTTTAGGGTATGACCTGCAGTGCGATACTATTTACCATTTGAGAAAAGCCCAAGACATTCATGTTTTCAACCAGCTCGCAGTATTGTTTTCCGTTTGTACAACACTCTACCCACAGGTTGAAGTCTCCACTGGTATTAATCTTCTGGAAGATCAATTTCACACATAAAGACAAGTATTCACTCGGAAATAACTTGCTGTAGCTGAGGGGTCAGCAGATAGTGGTTAGGTTACAAAGGAAATTTGGGTTGACAGCAGGAGTGACTGCACACTTGAAAGATGACAAACTCAGGTCCGGGAGGTTGATGCAGATTAGAAATGGGGTGTAAAGCACTATTACCCAACTCTCTTTTTGGATCCTCGGTTGTTACAGATGAAACATTATCCATCAGACAAACGTTTCATCGTTCATTAATGGTGGTGACTAAATGAACTTGAACGAGGCCTTTCTCATCCAGTGTTGATTAAAATGGCTTGTGTCCCCGATGCATGTTTCTGAGCGGAGTGTGAACTAATGAAACCTATTTTAATAAAAGGTTTAGATTCCGGTTTAAGTAAAGAGTTAGTTTAATGATAAACGTACATTACTTAGGCCATTATCCCAAGCATAGAACCTACACAGAGTACGTTCAGAGTCAGGAAATTGTGTGGGTTTCTTGGTATTTTCCAGTATGTTCTGTTAGAGCTTAGATACCTTTTACAGCTGATTAAAAAGGATAAGCTGTCGTGGCCTCATTAATGGTGGTCATTGGTGAGTGCCACCTTGGGAGCAAACCTTTTGGTATGTCAGGCCCTGCAAATCATTTGCTGATGGGTCAAAATAGGCCTCAGAGGGGCGTGGCCAACAGCATGGCCGGTTAAGACGTGCTTCACCAGAGCTCCCGATGAGCTGCTCCATGATCCGGCATTCAACACAGTCCCGCTGCACCAAAACTAAGGAGTGCAGTCTATAGAGGTCCAAGACCCCGTAATGGACTAGGAACTGTGGAAAAGCGGTGCACAATTGAAGAAAACTGGCCAGTTAGCAACCGCTCGGGGGACCCGACAGTGGCAAGATGGCAGCCGTCCCCGGTGGAACGCATCGAATGAGGTAGAGCCCGGCTCCCCACCCTACTAATTGCTGCTCCGGTAAGTGTAACATTTAGGGAGACAAAGAGCTGTGCCATCGTACCCACCAGGGGAGAGGCCCCTTGCAGCGTTCGGGCTCTCGTGGCGCCCTGGAACTTCACCAAGATGGCGGCCGGAGCCGCGATGTAGGTGCAGAGCGCTGCTGGAGATACATCCCGACCTCGAACCTGCCAACGGCTGGGGCGCACCGAAAAATTGACAAAGCGCTGGGGGCCCTTGACAAGCGCCCTGCTCGCCAGCGATGGTGCTCCTCGACAACGGGAGCTCCACGAAACACGCCGAAGCCCCGCCTGCAGCCCCTGAAAGCCCCGCAACACACACTGGGGGAGATTCCTCCTCCCCCCAGAGGAGAGCCAGAACGGAGTCCCCGCCTGCCGGCTGCTGGAGATTCAAGAGATCCCTCCTCATCAAGACGATCCTTGGCAGCTGAGAAAGGCATTAAAGGCAGGGCAGGGGAAGTGGCGGCGGGACAGGCCACACAATAGAGGACTGAGCACTGCCCCGGCCCGGGGTGCTGTTGGTGGCTCCACCGGACTTCGGGAGGCGAGAGGGCCATAGTTGCTTTGCCGCCTACACTGAGCCCCTCACCCAGCACAAACGACCATACCGGTGAGAGGGGATGCTGTGTGGCAGGTATTTCGAGTGGGGCTGGCCCAGAGTGACCAGGAGGCCCGGCATCGGTGATCCCCCGACGAGTGGCTGACGGCGGAGCCGTCACTGCGCACCACCGGGATGAGTGCGTGAACCCTACAATTTGAAGTTGGCTGTGGGGGAAACAGCAAAGTTCCTGCAGGGGTGGAAAGGGACCCCAGGATGCCACCTACTACACAAGAACTACTAGAGCGGAGCCCGAGGCTGGCTGGGGGGCGGCGAGCTCCCCCCCACACCCCGGAGTACCAGAAACGAGAGGGGACCCCAGTGTGCAGGGAGGATCGGACAGAGCGGCTGAAGGGGCGATATTTACGCACTTCCTACCACGACATCTGTGAGGACATTCCTGCGTGGGTGACGCGAGGACAGCCAGCGCGCCATCTGGACACTTATAAAGACGCTCAAGATGGGGAAAAAACACCCAGTGGTTAGGTCCACACGGCAGGAAACTATTGACAACTTTGCCACGGCCCTCCAACCAAGGGAGACACTTCCTACGACCCAGAGTGCGCGATCTGACACTGCCATGTTGCTGGAAGCAATACAGGCATCCAGACGGATATACAAGACTCTAGGGCAGCTCTGGAGATCAAGATAGGAGAGGTGGGCTAGGAGGTGCTCCTCTTACGTCAAGATTTTCGGAACCTCACGGAGCGAGTGACGACGGTGGAAACAAGAATTGGAGAAGCGGAGGACTCTATTACCACTCTTCAAAAGGAAATGGCGGAACTTCAGGCATCGCACCGGCAACTGCTGTGGAAGGTGGACGATGCGAAAAACAGAGCGAGACGCAATAACCTTCGCTTCGTGGGTTTTAGAGAGGCATTGAGGGGACGGACGTGGCGGCCTATCTCTACTCCTGGCTAAAGACAACATTCCCACTGGAGCGATTCTCGAGCTGCTTCATCATCGAAAGGGCGCAGAGGGCGCTGCTGGCGAGACCACCGGAGTGGGCACGGCCAAGGCCGATAATTGTGCGCTTCCTCAACTTCGCGGATAGAGACCTTATTTTGCGGGAAGCCAGGAAGAAAGGGGAGATACGGTTGGAAAACACTAACATAATGATCTTCCCGGACTACAGCCAAGAGGTCCAGAAACAGAGACGTACTTATGACACAATAAAGGCAAAGCTGAGAGACTTAAATCTAAGGTACATGCTACTCTTCCCGGCGAAGCTAAAAGTACTATATGAAGGGAGAACGCACTTTTTCAACCGACCAGAGGAGGCATGGCAATGGCTGGAAGAACGACCTATACTACAAGGAGCTGTAGAGGAAGGCCGCAGGCTCAGGGAAGAGATGGCGGCTGCTGGCTTCCGCCGGAATCCACCTAAAACCCAACGGATAAAGAAACCACGGAGTAGGAGGCCCACACAGACGACCCCATATCCGGGACCTAGCACACAGGGTCGAAGAAGGGTAACTCCGGCAGCATCGGCGGGGGCAAAGGCGACGTCTGGATCCAGATACAACTGCTTAATCGACCACAATGACACAGAGGAAGAAGACGACACAGGCGACCGGACATCAGGCGAAGAGGAGGTGACTGATCAATCCCTACATCCTCTGGAGAAGGCAATACATGAGATGGAACAGGAGGCGAGAGGCCTCCCCGAAGAGCCCGACACCGAGACTCAAGACTCGCATTCCTGAAAAGGGGGCAGGACTAATCTATGGCAATGCAGCTCATCGTAGAAGGGGCACGCAAGTTACACACACCCCTTTATACATTTCTTTAAGTTTGTTGTTCATATTAGGCACTTTGCCTTTCAGACTGATTAGGCGGGAGGGGTTGCATCCCGCTCACTACGGTGCAATCGTAAGTTTGTAGGGGGGAACTAAGGGTGTGCGACAGACCCTCTGCGCCGGTAGCCCGGGTTATGTGGAAGCTGGGGCTGCAGGGGGGGTGGAAGGGTGCAGGAGGGAAAGTTGTGGGTGTTTTTGGTTTCTGAGAGTTTAGAGATGGCAGGGGTGGGGGGAGGAAGTTTGTTTTGTCATGCACTGTCCAAGCACAGGCGCACACTTCAGCACAAAGACCGTCGTGGGTATGGAATCCCAACTGCCCACAATGCAAGACCTGCCTATGGGTGACGCGCAGGGAGTGACTGGGCCTAAAGATGGCCTTAAAATACTAACCAGGAACGTAAATGACATAGGCTGTAAGATTAAACGGGGACTGGTTCATAACTATATTAAAAGATCAGGGGCGGATGTAGTTCTCCTCCAAGAAACACATCTGCAAGGTATTAAATGCGCCTTCTTGGCGAGGAGGCAGTATAGGGTCCTGGCACACGCGGGCTTCACTTCGGGCTCTAGAGGAGTGGCTATCCTGATTAAAAAACATCCACCCATGACAATAGCACAGGTTTGGAGGGACTCCCAAGGAACCTATGTAGGGGTGCGTGGTAGATGGAGAAGGAAGGAGTACACATTCATATCAGCGTACGCCCCACCAAAACTCCAGGCACGCACACTACGGGGAGTCTCCGATATACTCCTTGACACGGCAGATACAACCCAGATCCTCGGTGGGGACTTTAACGACGTAATGGACCCTACGCAGGATAGGACAGGAGACCGTGCTACACCTTCACATGACACCGCTGGCCAATTCTATGTCCGCGCTTGGACTACTGGACGTGTGGAGGTGGCTCCACCCGGGCACCAAGGCCTATTCCTTTTTCTCGGGGGCCCACAAGGTGTACTCCCGCCTGGATTACATTTTTATGCCACGACAGGTGTTGCAGGTATCAAACACAGCGGAGTACTGTGTCTGATTACTCCCCCCTATTGATAGAGGTGGGCAAGAGAAGGAGGGAGGGACCCAAGATACTCAGGCTGTCAGCATGGGACCTACAGAACACAGAACTACTCAAGGGCCTAAGAGCAGATGTAAGGGTGTGCTTGGCGGAAAATATTGGCACGTAAGAATCCCGGGTAACTCTTTGGGAGGCACTTAAGGTGGTACTTAGGGACAGGGCCCATTGTAGGTTTGCAGAAGACAGAAAGAAAATCCAGATCGAGGTACAGGAACTAGAATCACAGATACTGACACTTGAAACGGAACATCTGCAAACCAAAGAACCGAGAACACTTAGGCGACTGTCTGATCTGAAAACTCAGTATAGGCAACTGGTGACGGGTGAAGCGAAGACACCGGCTCTGGCTACTCTACATCGTCTATACGATGTAGGAGACAAATCCGGGAGGATCTTGGCCTGGCTAAGTAGGAAAGAGAGAGATGACCTCTGGGTAGATAAAGTGAAGGACGATCGGGGGAAATGGGCTGACACAGATGCTGAGATAACGGAGGCATTTGCTGCATTCTATAGGTCCTTCTATGAAGCGCGGGACCTGGGCTCAAAAGAGGATGCAATGCAATACATGGCACATATTACTATTCCGGAGCTTGAAGAATCGGACAGGGCGGACTTAGAGGTAGACATACCGGAGGAAGAAGTAAGGGCGGCACTGACGAAGCTCCGACCGGGAAAGGTCCCAGGCCCAAATGGTTTCCCAGCAGAATTCTTTTAAGAAAACGGCGGATCTCCTGACCCGCCCCCTGCTGGGCATGTACCTTGATGCTGAGAAGGAGGGGAAGTTCCCTCTGGACCTCAGACAGGCAACAATTGTCCCGATATACAAGCAGGGGAAGCCGGCGGACGATTGCTCGTCCTACCGCCCCATCTCCCTCCTCAATGTAGAGGCGAAACTATATGCCACGATCTTAGCACTCTGCATGCGACGGGTGGTATCAGGATTGGTTCACCTAGATCAAACGGGGTTCATCCCGGAACGGGCCACCAGGTACAATCTAAGACGGACCTATAACTGGCTCAGGGAGGTGGAGGACAGGACTGAGCCCCACTGGTTCCTTTCCCTGGATGCCGAGAAGGCGTTTGATGCTGTCCACTGGCCCTTTCTAGAGGGTGTGCTGGAGCGCATGGGATTCGGGCCCAAGTATAGACATAAGATCAGTCTCTTGTATACCAGCCACAGCGCTAGGGTTAGGGTGAATGGGGCGTTATCGGAGGCCTTCCCGATTCAACGAGGCACCAGACAGGGATGCCCCTTATCCCCCCTGTTGTTTGCGCTATCCATTGAAGTGCTCGCATGTGCAGTGACACAAAATGTAGGAATTACGGGGTTCCGGATGGGGGTAGCGGACGGAGCAGACGAGAAGCTGTCCCTGTACGCGGACGATGTACTACTCTATGTTACACACCCGGACACTGCCATACTGGCACTATTTGAAGAATTAGACCGCTACGGGAATAACTCAGGGTACCAGATTAACTGGCACAAGTCGACGATGTACGATCCACAAGGTAGGGAGGACTGGCCCATGCTGCCCAAGAGACTGAAAACAACTAGGGAAGGGTTTATGTACTTAGGAATATTTGTCACGACTGATGGTAATCTCTCCTACGAACATAATATCAGCCGGGTCCTACACACTTTCTCTGACAACGCTAGCAGATGGCAATCACTCCCACTGACGTTTCTGGGGCGGGCAGCTATGTTTAAAATGGTCACGCTCCCCAGATTTCTATACGCATTTCAGAATGAATACTTTCCCCTGCCATGCAAGACATTTCAAGACATCCACGCGGCGTTGAGGTCCTACCTGTGGCTTGGTAAGCAGCCTAGAGTAGCTCTCTCGACCTTACAGAGACATCAATACGATGGTGGAATATCCTTGCCTGACCTAGAGGCCTATTACTGGGCAGAACACTTGGCACCCATAAATGAATGGCTTCACGCATCCGCCACACACCCCACCTATGCACTAGAACGACACAAGATGGGCAGCCACAGCTGTCTTCATTACATCTTTGGAGGAAGGGGGCAGGCCAGATTACTACCGGCTCCTAGAATCACGCTGGAAGCATGGAAGAGGGCGACAAAGGCAACACAGTGGGAACACAAACCGACGAAGCAAAACCCATTGTGGCACTGCACCTGGTTGAAGGAATTACACAAGTTGAAGGGGTTCCGGGAGTGGGATGCCATTGGTATCTCTACTCTAGGGGATGTGATTAAAAAAGGGGTGTTACAATCCTTCCCGTCGCTCCAAAAGGAGTATGGACTACACCACGCCGAGTTCTTTAAATATATGCAACTCAGACATGCATGGAGGGCGGAAGGGCCATCACTGGAGGCACTCCCGGAATATGCCCCACTAGAAGGCCGCCTTTTACAGGAACAAATTCCGGGGAAAGCGGTGTCCCTGACATATAAAACCATCATGAATAATAGACCAAACAAACTAGAAGGCCTCAGGAACACAAGGGTACAGGAGGTGGGAGAAATGGATGATGTAGACTGGGGGGTAATACTGAGGGCACCCTAGAGAGGTAGCGATCAAATCACGCCTCCGTTTGATCCAATTTTAGGTCCTGCATAGGTCATATTTTGATAGAGTAGGGCTTTATAGATTGGGGAGGATACCAGACTCGTGCTGTCTACGCTGTGGCCATGATAGGGGAGACTTCCTGCACACTATTTGGTCCTGTCCCCGCATTCAAACGTATTGGGGGGAGGTCTTAGCTGAACTGGGGGAGGTGCTGGAGACAGACATCCCGCCGGAACCGAAAGTAGTACTATTAGGAATGACCAATGATGTTGACCTAGCACGCCCACTCCTGTTTTTTCTGGGGCTGGCCCTGGTAGTGGCCAAAAGGGATATAGCTAGGAAATGGGGGGCGCCTGATGCTCCGCTGCTTGAGGAATGGAGAAGGGTCATGGACCTATACATGGCAGCCGAAAGGGTCACATATCGGGCGAGGGGCTGCCCGAAGAAATTCCGTAGAGGGGCAAATGGAGACACTATCACGGCCTTGATGGAGGACTATGAGAGATCGCAGACATTTGCAGGCTTGGGTATCAGAGAGGGAGTGAACATTTGGGGCTGGGAGATATTAATGCAATGGACTCTGCTGTTCGTACTGGGGGACTACTTAGGCGCTGGACTTTGGGGACTGACGCATAGGGAGGGCTGGGAGGGGACGGGGAGGAGGCGTTGGAGAGGTGCTTAATAACGATGTGCATGTTCTTTGTGTTCTTGGCTGCAAGCGTAATTGAAATGGTGCAAAAACAAATGAGGGAAGAATATGGGGTGGGGGAAAAAGTTAAAAGACTGTACTTTGTTTATACTATCATACTATATACTGTGATATACGATGCAGTCGCAAATAAAGAAGTTTACAAAAAAAAAGAAATAGGCCGCAGATTCTGATGTGCATTCCAGAGTTCTTGAGCGCAACATTACTGGTACAAAAGAAGCTCCAGAGCTTCAGTCATTCATGAAATTTGGAGATTTCAAGAGATGTTTGAAGCTCAACAGAGGTGCAAATACTTGCTATTGGCATCTTCTAGGAAAATACAACACAACACACTCAACTTTACGGTACCTTCAAAACTGAGACACCATTGGTGCTCCTGCATCTCTGATGCACAGCCACTCTTTACTTCAAGACAGTCTCAAAATCAACAATGAGAAAGCCGTAATGGCAGCTGGGAAAAGCCACTGAGACTGTGCTAAAAGATTCCTAAAGACCCCAAGGGCGATTTTACCTTTTAAAAGCAGTATTTAATATAAGGAAAGAAGGACAGCTGTTTACTATATTGCATAGACACAGAGGAAAAATAAACTTGGACCTACTGTCACTGCTTAGCATATTTGGGTAAAGGTGCATTACTAAGCCACTTAATGACAGGGCGGACTTTCTCTTTGTCGAGGCTACTGCATATCTAGACAAATGTCACCTTATTAGAGGAAGAGTTGAAAAGAGTTTAATAAAACTAAGTTGAAGGTTTACATTTCATGCAAATCCTGTTTAAGTGAATAAAGAAAGGAAGGCATTTCACTATGCAAAAAATCTTTGACAAAAACACTTCTTTGCAATAAGATTTTTGGAATCTCACACGAGTGGGTATATTTATTGTAAATGAATATTTAATTATATTCGATGGACAAGGGCGGTTTGCAAAATTGTGGTCAATGCATTTTTACGACCCTCAGTAACCAAGGTCTAACAATTGTTAAATGCCATTATCAAAATAATTGACTCAATGAAATAATGTGCTTTATAAATCCCAACAGATTTAGCAGAGTAACAACCCCCATTGTGACCTCATTGACATGTTAGAGCGCTGCAGTTTACTGGAGGGTGTGGGCACCTTCACATAGAGAGCCAACTTCATTCTCCTTCCTTTCATTCAGCATGAGTTCCACACTAGAATCCAGACAAGAAATATCACATTGTATATAAGTATTGAAAGGCACAGAAGCATCCCTCTTTTCTGCCTTTCTTTTCGTGTATTCAATCTGAAGAGCGCTTTTTTTTATTAGGAGTTACCCTGATCTTCAGAACATTTGAACTGCTCTTGAACCTGTGATATTATGTCTCAGCTGTTGACTTGTGTCCAAGATTCCGCTAAAATAGTTTGTTGGAAATAGTCAACAAATTAAATTATCGTGATTACCCTAATGCTTGATAGAGCGTCATGATATTCCGAAAATTGTAGGGGTGCATCATAATCATGGATAGTCCGCACCCGCATATATTCATGTGTTATACTAAAATATGATCTTTAGAAATGTGGGGTAATAACGAAATGTTTAAGTGTAATGATAGAAAATTAGTTTGCGCTGGTCAAGAAAGTAAAATGACATTTAAATGGAATTATATATTCCTCCATGTTCATTGTAAATGCTTAATGTCAAGTCAAGTCAAGTCAAGCAATTTGTATAGCGCACTACATACCCGGAGGGTTTCAAGGCGCTTAGGAAGGAGGAGGAGGATTACTTGTCAAATATCCACGTTTTAAGTTGCTTTCTGAATGCTCGGTGGTTCTGGGTAAGGCGAAGGTGGGCGGGGAGTGAGTTCCATGTTTTAGCAGCCAGGTATGAAAAGGATCTGCCTCCCATGGTGGTCTTGTTGATGCGAGGTACGGTGGCGAGGGCTTGGCTGGAAGAACGTAGTTGGCGGGAGGGGGTGTAGAAGGACAGTCGTGAGTTGAGGCATTCTGGACCGATGTCGTAGAGTGATTTGTGTGCGTGGGTAAGCAGTCGGAAGGTGATCCTCTTATTGACGGGTAGCCAGTGGAGGTCTTTAAGGTGACCAGAGATGTGATCGTTGCATGGGATGTCTAATATGAGTCTGGCTGAGGCGTTTTGGATTCGTTGGAGTTTCTTCTGGAGTTTTGCGGTAGTACCTGCGTAGAGGGTGTTTCCGTAGTCCAGTCGGCTCGTGACCAGAGCGTGGGTGACTGTTTTCCTTGTTTCGGAGGGGATCCAGCGAAATGTTTTTCTGAGCATGCGAAGAATGTTGAAGCAGGAAGAGGATACGGCGCTGACTTGTCTGTTCATTGAGAGTGAAGAATCCAGGATGACGCCTAGGTTCCGTGCGTGGTCTGTCAGGATGGGTGCTTTTCCGAGGGCTTCCGGCCACCAGGAGTCGTCCCATGCAGAGGGGGATGTACCTAAGATGAGGACTTCTGTTTTGTCTGAGTTCAGTTTCAGACGGCTTTGTTTCATCCATTCGGCAACTTCTTTCATTCCTTCGTGTAGGTTGGTTTTGGCGGTGCTGGGGTCATTGGTGAGGGAAAGGATCAGTTGAGTGTCATCCGCGTATGAGATGATGTTGAGGTTGTGTTGGCGTGCGATGGCCGCGAGGGGGCTCATGTATACGTTGAAGAGGGTGGGGCTGAGTGAGGATCCTTGTGGTACGCCGCAGATGACTTCAGAGGCCTCGGACTTGAAAGGTGGAAGGCGGACTCTCTGGGTTCTTCCGGTGAGGAACGAGGTGATCCATTCAAGTGCATTTCCTTGGATTCCGATGTTATTGAGGCGCTGTAAAAGGGTGTTGTGGCAAACTGTGTTGAATGCTGCAGAGAGGTCGAGGAGGATGAGGGCGACTGTGTCTCCGTTGTCCAGTAAAGTTCGAATGTCGTCTGTTGCTGCGATGAGGGCGGTCTCAGTGCTGTGTTTTGCTCGGAAGCCAGATTGTGAGGGGTCGAGGGATTTGTTGGCTTCGAGGAAGGCGGCGAGCTGGTTGTTGACAGCTTTCTCAATGACTTTGGCCGGGAATGGAAGAAGCGAGATGGGGCGGTAATTTTTGAGCTCGGTGGGGTCCGCTGTGGGTTTTTTCAGAAGGGCGGTGAGTTCAGCGTGTTTCCAGTCTTCCGGGAAGGTGGCGGAATTGAAGGAGAAGTTGATGACGTCTCGGAGGTGCGGTGCTATGACGGAGTCTGCTTTGTTGAAGATGTGGTGAGGACATGGGTCTGAGGGGGATCCTGAGTGGATGGAATTTATCAGGCGAATGGTGTCTTCAGTGGAGATTGGGTTCCAGTCGTTGAGGGTGTTCATGAGGGGAGACTGTTCAGCCAATGGTTGGGTGGGTTGGTCTCCGGGTTGGTTGTCGAAGCTGTTGTGGATGTCTGCAATTTTGTTGTGGAAGAATGAGGCTAGGGAGTCGCAGAGGGCTTGAGAGGGGGTGATGTCGTTGGAGTTGGCCGAGGGATTGGAAAATTCCTTGACGATGTTGAAAAGTTCTTTGCTGTTGTGGGCGTTGTTGTCAAGTCGATCCTTGAATGCTGTTTTCTTGGCCTTTCGGATTAGTTGGTGGTGAGTGCGGGTGGCGTTTTTGAAGGCGTCCTTGGTGCTAGTGGTTGGGTCTTTTTTCCAGGCCTTTTCAAGGGAGCGGCAGAGTTTCTTGGACTTCTTGAGATCATCGTTGAACCATGAGGCCTTCTTGCTGCCAGGTTTGTTTTGACGTTTCTTCAGTGGTGCTAAGGTGTCAGCGGTGTTGGATAGCCATATGGTGAGGTTGGCGGCGGCTTCGTTGGCGTTAGAAGAGAGGGCTGGGGTGTTTTGAAGGAGCGATACAGAGATTTGGTCCGTGGTGATTTTGTTCCAATTCCTTTGCAGGGTAGGTTGGAGGTGGATGCTGGGTTTTGGTTTGTTGTAGGTGAAGTGAACGCAGCTGTGGTCAGTCCAGAGGAGGTCCGTAGTGTGGCTGAAGGAGACATGGTTGCTGGATGTGAAGATGGGGTCGAGTGTGTGACCTGCGATGTGGGTGGGGGAAGTGACTAGTTGTTTAAGTCCGAGGTTGGCGAGGTTGTCCACGAGGGTGGCGGTGTTGCGGTCGTTGATCTTTGAGGTGAAAGTTGAGGTCTCCCAGAAGGATGTAGTCTTTGGAGGGGAGTGCGTGTGGAGTGATGAAGTCCGTGATGTCTTCACTGAATTTTGCGCGGGGTCCTGGTGGTCTGTAGAGGAGGGTGCCTCTGAGTGTGGTTTTGGGGTCGATGTGGATCTGGAAGTGAAGGTGTTCGGAGTTGGCGAGGTTGACGTCAGAGCTGGTTGATATGCGGATTGATTTCTTATGGACGATAGCGATTCCTCCTCCTGTGTGGCTGGTGCGGTCTTTGCGAGTGATCTTATAGTCTTCAGGGATGGCGATGGTGATGTCTGGGGCGGAGGAGGCGTTCATCCATGTTTCCGTTAGGAAGGCGATGTCTGGAGAGATGCTGTCTAGTAGATTCCAAAGGTCAATGGCGTGTCTGTGGACCGATCGGGTGTTGAGAAGGATGCATTGTAGGTGATTGGGGTCGGGAGTCTGTGGGGTGGTCGTAGCGGAGATGTAGTTGGTGCCGCTGAATTTGCAGGAGAAGCAGGAGAAAGGACCATGGGTTTGACCAGGGGCGGCTTGGATGCAGTTGGGGGCGCGACCGGGGTTAAGGGCTAGGAGGGAGGCGGCATCGTAGGTAATGCGGGAGGGTTGGGCGGCGCGAGGGGCAGGGGGTCTGGCGCTGGTCGCGGTCCAGGCGCGGACGGGCGTAGACGGGCTTACCTTTGGCGCACCTTCGGCGTGGCGGTAGCGCATGGCCGTAGCGCGTGGACGCTGCGCGTGGGTACATCAGACATAAATGGAGAGTGGAGGGGGGCGGAGGAAGGGAGGAGCAGCTGGGGAGGCGGGTGCGGGGCGGAGAGGAGGGGCTTGCTCCGAATCACAAACAAACAAAATGGCAGGGGCAGAAAATACGATCTGGGCGAGCTTGGGGCCACAAAAGTATGAAACAAAGGGGAGAAGGCACAGATTAACCAACAGCAGTCAAAACGGTACCAGTTTAGCAAAGCGAGCGCAGTGCGAGCAGAGATATGCAAATAATACTGCTTCTATGCGGGCGGTTACACGGAGCAAAAGCGCTGCGTTGCAGGTAATGAGTCAATTGCAGTGCTGTGAGTGCTCAAAGCGCTACGATACCAGCCAGCAGAATTTCGTCAGGGATGTGAGGATGGCGCTGAGGGAACTCGGCAGAGCGCGAGTGAGCGGCCGCCTCTTACAGCGTAAGGGAGGTCACAGCGCTTTGATCTACGGGGCAGTGGTGGTCAATCTTGGAAGGGAGGAGCAGCTGGGGAGGCGGGTGCGGGGCGGAGAGGAGGGGCTTGCTCCGAATCACAAACAAACAAAATGGCAGGGGCAGAAAATACGATCTGGGCGAGCTTGTGGCCACAAAAGTATGAAACAAAGGGGAGAAGGCACAGATTAACCAACAGCAGTCAAAACGGTACCAGTTTAGCAAAGCGAGCGCAGTGCGAGCAGAGATATGCAAATAATACTGCTTCTATGCGGGCGGTTACACGGAGCAAAAGCGCTGCGTTGCAGGTAATGAGTCAATTGCAGTGCTGTGAGTGCTCAAAGCGCTACGATACCAGCCAGCAGAATTTCGTCAGGGATGTGAGGATGGCGCTGAGGGAACTCGGCAGAGCGCGAGTGAGCGGCCGCCTCTTATGTATAATGTGATGTAATGGGTTTAAATGAGCTCCATATTAAAGTTGCTCATGTAGGAACGATTCATTGTGCTTTAACGTGAAGAAATGTAGTGCATACAGATGCAACATTTATTAATGTGTGTAGATCATGATGTGTAAAGGCCTAGATGGATGTTCACGTTTTAACATCAAAGGCCTATTAGTATTTCTTATGTCAGCTGAATTTTGTAGGCCTGAAGTATATTTTCCCCTGGTTAAGCTCTCATTTAGAAGCAGTTAGCGAAATTCATGCACGTGCAAGGTTATTCTGTTCTCATGCTTCTGTTGCAGGTGCAAGGACACCGTTCTCGTTAGTAAGACTGAATCCTTTTGTTTTAGGAGTTAGGTATGGAGGAGACCTGCAACAAAGTATCCTGGAATGGCGATAATTGGGAGCTCGCTGAAGGAGCCTGAGACCCTAGGACACACGAACCGTTGCTGGACTGAGTACAAGTTTCGGTGGAAAGTTACCTACGAGAGGTGCCTGGCCAGAGGAGGTGTTTCAGGGGCGTGTTCTATTAAGTGTGTATTTTGTATTAGGGACAGTGCCCAGAGGGAATAGTTAACAGAGAACCGTTAGGAAGATAGAAGAAGGGATCGATTCTTAGAAGGAAATCTTAGCCTTTGCTACTGACCCTTATACAATGTGAGTGTACTTTTTAGGAAGTCTTCATGAGCTGACACCTTTACTTTATCTTGTCTGGGAAATGCTAAGCAGGGATGCCACTTTAGTGCTAGAGTAGAGGCAGATATATTGGATATCGTTTAAAGCTACTAATGAAGACTGATTTAGACGCTGGAGCAGTTGTTGCCGGTTTAGTATTTTTGGAGTTGCTCATTCTTTTTATGCTACCGCAGGTCAGAGTGGTGTGTAGGATAAACTTTGTATTAGTGCCCATGTATTTCTTTAATCTCGTCAATTATTTTTGGCTTTGTAATAAAGCCCTAAATTTGAAGTCTGAGTCAGTGATCTTTTCCAGAGTCATAATTAGTTAGTTTATATTGTTCAATTGTGAATGGATTGGGTTCTCCCCTTTACACTTTCCAGCAGGTAATAAAGATCCAGTAGACCGAGGATTCTTAGAGAGATTTAAAGATAAGAATCTGTAATCGTAAATGAGGCTGTTCGCTCTCAGAACAGCATGTATTCAAGATAGAAGTTATATGGATTCTAAGCAGTCTATTTCTTTAACTTTCAATTCACTGGAATGGAGGACACTTTCTTGTATCTCTCATTACCTGATAAAAAATATTTTTGGGAAATATTGAAATTTAGACTAGGACTCTAGGCCTTACTTTCAGTTCCATGTAAAGCATTAAAATCAAGACTAAATAATGGGATAGGTAAGTGTATTTTAAACATAAAATGCACTAGTTGCCACATTTTGTTTGATTGTCTTCTATTTATAACTCAACACAGGCAACTTTTAAAAACAGTATTTGTTAAATATCGAACACTATCTTTCTTAGTCTTCAGCAAAGAGGCTTTTTGGTGAATATGCACTATTTGTAAATAAAATGTGAATTTTAAGTTTATTTATAACCTTTGTGAAAGAAACATGTTTTAACTTGATTTTTAGATCTTTGGATTTTATTTTATATAATTGTTTACTAGACTATGGCCTCAATAGACAATTTAAACTGAATTGAATATCAGTTCTGAAATTCATTAAGCATCTGGTTACAGGTACTGGCTCAAGCGTATGGAGGGGGAGGGAGAGGGAAAGGGGAGAGGGGGAGGGGGGGAGACACAGGGGGAGAGGGAGGGGGAGGGGGAGGGAGAGGAAGAGGGAGAGGGAGAGGGAAAAAGGCACCCAAAGGAAACAGAAAAAAACTTATCACAGTTCTGAGCTTGGGTCATGCTTACCATATTCCCCATTAAGTAATCTCTTGTCGGGTCACAGGTTAGAGGAAACCTTGACAATAAAGGCATTCACATTTGCTGTTAATGAAGAGCAAATAATGTATATAAACACAATGTACACTACACAGACTTTAGAGATCTTTTTGCATTTAAAAATAAACATAAGGGCAGTGAGCATGGGCCAAGCTCAAAATGATTATGACAAAAGAGACAAACAGAACAGTCATTTTTGCCAGGCAAATAGGGACGTCTTGGGGTTTGTTATTGCTAATTGTTTTCATGCTGAACCAGAAGTAATATGGCAATACCTTCTTCGATTTGGTCTAATTTTACCCCAGGAGAAATGCCTTAAATGCTGGCCACCGTTTTGCCTATGCTGCACTCCTACTGTCCAACCTTGTACTCATTACGTTAATTGAATGCTTAACCCGACTACACAGAAAAACTCAAGTTTATAAATCTATGACAGCGAATGCTGGAGAACTATTGTTTTGCTATGGGGTCTCCAAAGTATGTATGTATGTATATATATGTATATATATATATATATATATATATATATATATATATATATATATATATATATATATATATATATATATATATACACACATATATATATATACACATATATATATACAATACCAAGAAATCGCTGCACACACCTTGATTACGCAGTGACAAACGTGACAAACACCCTACGCGTTTCGAACCGTAGTTCCTGTTCACGGTAGCTTAGGTGATTAGTCCCTTCATTATTTCAATGCATTCAGCCTGTAGGCACACCCTCTGTTTACCTAGGGCATGCTGGGACTTGTAGTTTAAATTAATGTTATTGCCAATTCAATTATACATTTCAAGGTCGTGGGGTTTTGCAACATTGGGGCACTGATTTATGTTACTGCATGTGGAAAGCATGTCCGCAGTTAAAAAGGACAATATCGCTTTGCTGACGCTCGTGATTACACGTGCGTATATAATCAACTCTCTGTTTACCTGAGGGTTGATTGCGATGCGTAACTGTATGGACCGAGGTCCTTTTGGCATTAGAGGGCTGAGGGCCCTACGTCCCCAATGTGTGCAGGAGCCCACGACATTTGGTTACTTTATCAATGATTGGCAGTCCTGTATAACCAAAGATAACTCAGTTATCGTGACTGTTATTAGCAAGGTTACTATAGCATTGGTTCTAAGAACACATAACCGTGATTATTGATCAAGAGTTTATGCCTTATGCAGGATAGTCTGTTGCTTGGTCCTCATAGATGAACATAAAGTTCTTCATCGCCGTTGAGGCCAGCAGGCTGTTTCGTTTTGAACCTCATGATTAACTTGGATTCAAGTCATCTTAGTCTTTGTATGCGATTGCCTCCTCTCTCATGCTGTGGTACACTTGCAAGTCCAAAATATCTTACATCTAACCAAGTTTTGTTTTCATGATTTGCTAATTGTTTTGCAATTGCATAGGAGTGGTCGCTGTTCTGGATGGCTCGTATGTGTTGAAGTATTTGTGTTTTTACCGAGCATGTCGTGCTTCCAATGTAAGATTTTCCACAATAACATTGGATCATATATACAACAAATGACGATTCGCAGTTAATGTTGGTTCAAATTACAAAGTTTTTGCCAGCAGCGTCTTTTAAGTTTTTGATGTTCCGTCCTATCTTGCATGCTTTGCAGATTGCACATTTGTTAAATTCATGTTTCCTTATGTCAAGCCAAGACTCTGTTTTTTTCATTTCGAAATGACTGAGTTAGTTGGTCCGCGAGATTCGGTGCCCTTCTGTAGGAGATTAGAGGATAATCTCCTATGGTTGTTCCAATATCTGGATCTTTGCGTAGTACATGCCAGAATTTCATCATGGCTTTTTGTATCTTGTAGCTTTCTTTACTGAAAGTCATTATCATCCTGGGTTGATCCTCTTTCTTATTTTCTGTGATTTCTTTTGTGGCAACAGTTACGATGCTTTGTTTGTTGATGAGGGTGTCTTCTCTTGATTTGTATCTTGCTTTTGTTTCACATGCGTTGAGATCTGTGGTTTTATAACCCCTCTGTTTGAAGCGTTCTTTCGTTTCCTTGAATTTCTTTTCCATTTCTACATCCTCAGAGCAATTTCTTTTCATTCGCAGGAGCTCGCCGTACGGAATGCTCTTTTTCAATTTTTGGGGGTGAAAGCTCAGGCCGTGGAGAAGACTGTTAGTCGCTGTTTCTTTCCTATGGACAGTGGTTTGGATTTTTCCATCTGCTATATACACCTTTGTGTCCAGGAAGACTATTTCCTTCGCACTGATAGTATATGTGAATTTCAACCCAAAAGAGTTCTCATTGAGGATGTTGAAGAATGTCAGGAATTCTGCTTCAGTGCCCTTCCATAAAAGGAAGAGATCGTCGATGAAACGTAGCCAAAGGGCCACTTTGACCATGTGATGGTCGTTTTCCTCTCTCCAAGCCACGCCCTTCTCCCACCATCCCATGGTGAGATTGGCGTAGCTTGGAGAGAAAGAAACTCCCATTGCTGTGCCACAACATTGTTTGTAGATGGTTTTGTTGAATAGGAATATGTTGTTAAACAAACACAGTGAGATCATCTCCATGATCATTTTCGAATGCTCTCTCTGGGTGATGGGTTGTTGATCAAGAAAATTTTTGATCGCTGTTAGTCCAATGTCATGGTTTATCGATGTATACAACGATATCACATCGATGGTCACTAACAAGTAGTCTGCTTGCCATTCTGTTTCCATTAAAGTTCGTAGGAAATCGCCCGTGTCTTTTATGTAAGAACTTAATGTAGGTACTAGCGGAGCTATGAAATAATCCGCATAACTGGATACGTTCTCATAAAGGCCACCACAACTGGAGATTATCGGCCGTCCCGGAGGCTTGTTGAGAGTCTTGTGTACTTTAGGTAAAAAGTAAATGGTCGGGGTGATTTGATTCTCGACCATTAAAAATTTCTTTTCTGCATCAGTTATTAAGCCTTTTTCGTACCAACCGTTCAGTTTGATTTCGAGTTCGTGTTTCATCATTTCCGTTGGATTTTTGGTCAGTACGGTGTAATTTTTGAAATTTTTTAGTTGTCTCATAGCTTCCTCTACATAAAGTTCTTTGTCTTGAACTACAATATTTCCGCCCTTATCCGCGGGTTTTATTTCGATTTGGGCGTTATTTTTTAGGCTGAGTATCGCCTGGCGTTCACCTTTAGTTAGATTTTCTTTTCTTTTTTTGTTTTGGGCATTTCTTCAATTTCATTTGTTACGAGTTCATAGAAGGTGTCAATTTTATTGCCTGGATAGAGAATCGGACAAAATTTGGATTTCGGTTTGAAATCTGTTCGTTGCCGTTCATTAGATGTAATGTTCATTTCGTCTAATACCTGGGTGTCTGGAATTTCAGTTTGTTCAATTTCATTCGCCAATTCATAGGCAACTCTTATTTGCGGAACTTCCGAGGTGCGGTATATTGCATTCATGTTTGATGATACGTTGTCTTCTGGCGTTTTGGTCTTATTTGTCGGTTTCTTGGCAAAGAATTTCTTTAATTTAAGTTTTCTGGTATATTTGAGGTCTATTTTGGTTTCAGTTGTGTCATGGTGTGTTTCCGGACAGAAAGAAAGCCCCTTGTTTAGCAATTTCATTTCGATGGGTGTTAGATTGTATTTGGATAGATGTATTACTAGATTGGGGGTTGTTGTGAAATGTTGTCCTATTTCATCTTGTTCGTGCGGGCTCTTAGGTTGTATCTGCTTCCCTGTGCGCTTGCTGCATCTTATTTTGCGCTTGGGTTTCCTGGGGCTTGGGCTCCTCTTCCTCTTGATCGGTTTTGATACTGTCCACGGCCTCTGCTGTTGCTTTGTGGTGTTTGTTGCACATGGTATAGCAACTGCATCTCGTCTAAAAAAGACATTCTGCGAAGACCAGGGCGTCTCTGTTTGCCCTCACTGAAATCAGATTCAGATCCGCTTGTTTGTTCACCAGGTGTCAATGTTCCTGTTACCCATTGTTGCTTGTAAATATCATATTTTTTGGCAAAGGTTAAAATGGTGCCATATTTGTAGTCATCTTGATCCCTACAAAATTTTCGTTGTTTGCTGTTCTGTACCATCCTCTTCATGGTTATCTAGGTTTTTTTCCATTTCACTTCTTAATTTCTTTAATATGCCAGATTCCTCATTTAGGGCCGTTATTTTAGATTCCAATTCCACAATTTTTGTGTGTAGTTCTTCGACCTCTATTCTTGCATATTTAATTATTATTAGCATCATATTGTTGGAGCATCCCATGTTATTATTGCCCCATTCCTCGAGCATTTCGGGCTTGGTGTCTGGATGGTTCGGCAAGGTAAAGATGCGAAGACCTCTTGGTACCATCTTGAGTTCCACATATTTTTCTAATGTCAAGATTACCCATTCTCTAGAGATTTCTTTCCTCATTAGCTTTTCCAGTTGTATGAATAGCGTTTTACTTGTAGTTGGGATCGATTGTGGTGTTGTGGTTGTTTCATCTTTGTTTTCCCGTACTGTGTCTGTTTGGAAAATGCTTTCTGCTTTAGTAGCTCTTTTAACTCTTCTTTCTTCCATTATTTGTGCTTGCTACCACAGTCACAGTGTGCCGAGTTAACGGTGTATAGTTTGTTTTGAAAAGCGTTTTAGGGATCTGTGTCACTTGCGCTAATGGTTCTTTTCTTTTTCTAGGAAAGAAACAGCGACTAACAGTCTTCTCCACGGCTTGAGCTTTCACCCCCAAAAATTGAAAAAGAGCATTCCGTACGGCGAGCTCCTGCGAATGAAAAGAAATTGCTCTGAGGATGTAGAAATGGAAAAGAAATTCAAGGAAACGAAAGAACGCTTCAAACAGAGGGGTTATAAAACCACAGATCTCAACGCATGTGAAACAAAAGCAAGATGCAAATCAAGAGAAGACACCCTCATCAACAAACAAAGCATCGTAACTGTTGCCACAAAAGAAATCACAGAAAATAAGAAAGACGATCAACCCAGGATGATAATGACTTTCAGTAAAGAAAGCTACAAGATACAAAAAGCCATGATGAATTTCTGGCATGTACTACGCAAAGATCCAGATATTGGAACAACCATAGGAGATTATCCTCTAATCTCCTACAGAAGGGCACCGAATCTCGCGGACCAACTAACTCAAAGTCATTTCGAAATGAAAAAACCAGAGTCTTGGCTTGACATAAGGAAACATGGATTTAACAAATGTGCAATCTGCAAAGCATGCAAGATAGGACGGAACATCAAAAACTTAAAAGACGCTGCTGGCAAAAACTTTGTAATTTGAACCAACATTAACTGCGAATCGTCATTTTTTGTATATATGATCCAATGTTATTGTGGAAAATCTTACATTGGAAGCACGACATGCTCGGTAAAAACACAAATACTTCAACACATACGAGCCATCCAGAACAGCGACCACTCCTATGCAATTGCAAAACATCTAGCAAATCATGAAAACAAAACTTGGTTAGATGTAAGATATTTTGGACTTGCAAGTGTACCACAGCATGAGAGAGGAGGCAATCGCATACAAAGACTAAGACGACTTGAATCCAAGTTAATCATGAGGTTCAAAACGAAACAGCCTGCTGGCCTCAACGGCGATGAAGAACTTTATGTTCATCTATGAGGACCAAGCAACAGACTATCCTGCATAAGGCATAAACTCTTGATCAATAATCACAGTTATGTGTTCTTAGAACCAATGCTATAGTAACCTTGCTAATAACAGTCCCGATAACTGAGTTATCTTTGATTATACAGGACTGCCAACCATTGATAAAGTAACAAAATGTCGTGGGCAGCTGCACACATTGGGGACGTAGGGCACTCAGCCCTCTAATGCCAAAAGGACCTCAGTCCATACAGTTACGCATCGCAATCAACCCGCAGGTAAACAGAGAGTTGATTATATACACACGTGTAATCACGAGCGTCAGCAAAGCGATATTGTCCTTGTTAACTGCGGACACGCTTTCCACATGCAGTTACAGAAATCAGCTCCCCAATGTAGCAAAAACCTACCTCCTTGAAATGTATAATTGAATTGGCAATAACATTAATTTAAACTACAAGTCCCAGCATGCCCTAGGTAAACAGAGGGTGTGCCTACAGGCTGAATGTATTGAAATAATGAAGGGACTAATCACCTAAGCTACCGTAAACAGGAACTACGGTTCAAAACGCGTAGGGTGTTTGTCACGTTTGAAAATAAAGAAACTGCGTAATCAAGGTGTGTGCAGCGATTTCTTGGTATTGCACGAAATTGGGACACTGTCCTGGTCCCATCGCTGGCACCTACTGACCAGTGCTCCCGCTGCGACAGGACAACTTGTGAGATTTTATATATATATATATATATATATATATATATATATATATATATATATATATATATATATATATATAGCTTTAGGTTTCACAAAGTAGGGAATTTTCACCTTTACAGTGGATAATGAAGAAATATTTAGTATTTGACAGCTTTATAGAGCACTAGATGTATGCTGTTGGTTACTTCGGCACACAAAGTTTTAAAAATAATATAATCTGGTTGATGAAGCAGAGCCTTGACTGACTTCCTTGTTTGTGCCCCTTTGCTGCACAGAGAACTAAACTGTAAGCACGTCTGAAAAGTTCAATCAATCAATCAATCACAGCATTTATATAGCGCATCACTCACCCAAGAGGGTCTCAAGGCGCTAGGGAAGGGGGGGTCCACTACTGCTCGAACAGCCAGGTCTTGAGTTGCTTCCTGAAGGCGAGGTGGTCTTGGGTCAGGCGGAGGTGGGTCGGGAGGGAGTTACATGTTTTGGCGGCGAGGTAGGAGAAGGACCGTCCTCCTGTGGTGGCTCTTCGGATGCGGAGGACGGCGGCGAGGGCGTGGCCGGTCGATCAAAGCTGGCGTTTGGGAGCGTAGAAGTTGAGGCGGCTGTTGAGGTATCCCGGGCCTTGGTTGTGTAGGGCTTTGTGTGCGTGGGTGAGGAGTTGGAAGGTGATTCTCTTGTTGACCGGGAGCCAGTGCAGGTCTCTCAGGTGTCCGGAGATGTGGCTGCGACGGGAGATGTCCAGAATGAGATGTGCTGAGGCGTTCTGGACCTGCTGGAGTCTCTTCTGGAGCTTGGCGGTGGTTCCGGCGTAGAGGGAGTTACCGTAGTCCAGACGGCTGGTGACGAGGGCCTGGGTGACCGTCTTCCTGGTCTCGGTGGGGATCCACCGGAAGATCTTACGTAGCATGCGCAGGATGTTGAAGCACGACGAGGAGACGGCGTTGACTTGTCTGGTCATGGAGAGGGAGGAGTCCAGGTTGAAGCCCAGGGTGGGTGCGTGGTCCGTTGGTTGGGGTGCGCTGCCAGGGCGGGGGGCCACCAGGAATCGTCCCAGGCGGAGGGTGAGGATCCCAGGATGAGGACTTCCGTCTTGTCCGAGTTCAGTTTCAGGCAGCTGTTCTTCATCCAAAGTTCGATTTTTAGCAGTTTTCTGATGCCATGTAGATTGATTTCGCTCTTAGGTTTAGGCTCCATGCATTCCAAAGTTTAATGACTTGACTTCTAAGGATCTACCTCTGTGTATAAAGCATTTTTCTGCGATTAGGTGTACAACAAAAACCATGGTACCTCGTTCTTTTATAATGGAGGGATAAAGAACTTAGATGTTTAAGGCCATTTTCCCATTATCATGTTGTGATTCTATCTAGGACCCTAATTAGATATTCCCGATTTATGCCCTCATGTGGTTATAACAAATAATATCCTTATAAAGGCATGAGAATCATATCCATATTTAGTAATAGCCAATGCGGTCCAAATACGGCAAGGCTACTCCCATAGACTCCTAGAAAGTACAATGCGTTCTTTAAACAAACCAAACCTTCAGCAGGCCGGGAAAACCCACTTCTTTTGTTTTGATTTGAGCAAGAACTCCTGCAGTCCAGAAAGAACTGTTAGTTCTTAGTGACGTCTTCTGTCCAACCTTACGTCAAACCCGGCACCTTTCAGGTATAAATATACCAACTTTGCCTTAAGCAAACACACAGTGGTTGGGAGCAGAGCGACGACCTACTTGCCCGAAGCACAGCTGTTGCGAGAGCCGAAGGAAGCCGTCCCTCCCTTTGACACACCGGGAAAGAAGCTGCCTTTTCTCCTGCTGAGAAATCCAGCTCCGGTGTTTCCAGGCACCCTTGCGGGCTACTGGGAGATCGAGTCCTGAGAGAGAGATACAAGACCTCCTTCATTCTAGAACCAAGGTACGGAGTCGACTAAACCCTTGAGAGAATTCTTGATTCAGATACTTGGCAAAAACCAACTTAACTTAAACTGCGACTTACTTACTCTTTCCCACGTATTAGGCTTAGGTCAGGTACACTGTATTTAGAAGCACCAGTTGAGTATGTTAGTCATTGTTTTTATGTATGTATATATTTTATCCATTTTAAAGTATCATAAGGCTTAGAAACCATATCAATGCTTTTACAGTATTATTTCATAATACTCCTTTTACTGTACGCACTTTATTTCATGATAAGTATTGCAATTGTGGCAACTCACTTCTCTTGCATGAGAAAGAAGACTGCTCAATAAATACCACCTTCTATTGAAAACGCCCGACTCTCTATTTCTCTGCACTCTGGTGAAACTAAGCATGCACGATTGACTGAGTGAAATAGCGGTCTATTGTTTTCACACGACTCTAGAGATACACTCTTTATTCTGAGGGAGTAAAGTTGTCATGTTTATTCGGTTGTCAGAACCTAATCCCTTCTTGTCTAATTCAGGATGGTTAACTCTCTCCTGAACATTCGATAACGTTTCTAGTGACCTCTGAGCTAGCTGGCAAAACGAATTAAGTCTATAGTCAGTAGAGACCTAGATGACCTCAGTCCTACGTCTACACTGCTGTTTATATTATTCCAATGCGCAGAGCCTATTGGGAATATAGGAACTACACTACAATCATTGTGATTAACGCAGAGGACGTTAACTTAATCCTTGCATCGGCTGAGAGCGAGCCAAGTGCTTTTAGTTGGGGTTTGATGCAGTTATGTTTGACTAGGTTAAGGCACACTGTGTAAACCTATTCTATTGGCTCTGCCTGTGTGCTTTTGGGAAACTAGATTTCAGAGCAAGGTCTACAGTGTCCCGTAACTAGTGCTCTGGTCTATGGCTCGATAAACAGACTTCCACCAATTGTTCCAACTAGGGGGCGTTTCCTGTCGCCACAACAGGCAAATCTCACTCCTTGCCAACAATATCAAATAAAACACCAATTTACATTGGGACCCAGACTGAGATCGTAACCCACCCAGCATATCCGCCACCCCAAAGAAAATGAGAATTGGGCTTACCTCCATTTCTAGACCCAGAAATCTGGAAATGGTCTTACCGACGTCCAGCCAAAATTTGTGTATTCTGGGGCAGGACATGAATATATGGACATCATCCGCACTCTGGAAACAACACCTCCAGCAGCTTGCTGCACCTCCACCCCTCAGTTTAGAGACCTTAAGCGAAGTCCAGTATATCCTATAGAGTGTGAAGAAATGATTTCTTCTGAGAGCAGCAGGTTCAATCACTGAATAAAGCAGATATTTGCCATAACTCCTTCCAGTCTTCGCCTGGCAAGTAATTCTCCCAGACCCGGTACGTCGTATCCATTCTTCTTTCTGCTGCCGCCAGAAGATAGGTGTACCATAGGGCAACTTCTTTCTTCCTCTGAAGTTGATTTTGCAAAGTCATTCTCCATATCATCATCCAGACTATACGACCAACTTTGCGATTTACACCATGACAGAAGCTGGTAGTACTTAAATCTGGGATAAAGTTCCAGCAGTGGTTCGATTCCAGAACTCCCAGGGAAGACATTTGCTGTCCTGTACCAGATCCCCCCCATACTAAGACTCCTGCCGCTTTGAGCGGGTAAGCTAGGGCGTCTAAAAGGCACTACGGCGTTCCAGGAGAATCCCACACATGGGCCCACTCACTGTAATAAGGAAGCCCCAAACAGAGTTGACAGTCCAACCAAAGTTTGGCCGCCATCCCCAGCGTTTTCAGCCGAACCTTTTTGTAGAATTCGGGGAAACCAAATTTATACATAAAGCCAGATTCCACTACCCCCTCCAACATGGCTTTGAATAGAATACCAGTCAAGGAATCATCCGGGGAGTGCAGTAACATCCAAGCATTTTTTAGTTGATAAGCACAACAGTAAAGTTAAAAATCAGGTAAGCCCATACCACCCTGTGATAATTTACGCCTAAGTTTTTTCCAGGACAGTCTAATCTTCTTCCCTGCCCAGATAAAAGAAGAAATCTTACCCTGGATTTTCAGCATCTCGGTTTTTGGAAACTCCAAAGGTATATTATTAAAAAGATAAGTATACTTTGGGAGAACACACATCTTAATTTAATTAACACAACCATATTGTGATAGTGGTATGATCAGCCATCTTTTTAAGAGAATCTCAACTTCTATTGAAATTCTGCCTAGATTCTCCGTTGGAATTTTCCTAGGGTCTTGAGATATTGTAATCCCAAGGTATCTTAATTCTGTCTCTTCCCCTTGATTAGTCATATTCCAAGCCATGAAATTCATTTTATTTTTATTTATCTCATAACCTGAGAACTTCCCGTAGGTATCAGATTCACGTATAAGCTCAGGCAGGGTAGTATCTACACAGGAGGAGGACAAGACTAGATCATCTGCGTAGACAGCCAATTTTCTAACGAGCCCACCCATTTTAAATGGAACAATCTTTTCATTTAACCTTAAACTCTAGGCAAAAGGCTCGAGATAAATATAAAAAAAATAGGAGACAACGGGCATCCCTGCCTTTTTCCACGTTCTATGTTTACCATCGGGGATAGGCTACCATTGACAAGAATACGAGCACTGGGTGAACTATAGATTTTTTTGATTACCTCTCTAAAGCCCACGGTAAAGCCCATAACATTCAAGGTTCTATCTAAAAAATGCCAGTTGGCGCGGTCGAAAGCTTTGGCCGCGCCAACCGTAATGATTGACAGAGGGCAACCCGAAGAAAAAGCCAAGTCGACTGAACCAATCAGGGTATAAACCAGCTCTGACATTTGCCCACCAGGAAGAAAACCCTTCTGGTCTTCATGTATTATCTGAGGTATAAATTTACAGAGCTGTTTGTTCAAAATCCCAGCCAATACTTTATAGTCTACGTTTAATATTGAAATAATGACATTGGGCGGTACGATTGACACTCCAAAGGGTCCTTATCAGGCTTGAAAATCAGGGTGATAACTGCATCTGAACATGACTCTGGTAATGGAGATGTACCCTTTAATATTTCATCAAACAAATTCAACCAGACCGGGATAATTTCATCTTGCAGCATATTATAAACCTCGATCGGAATTTAATCTGGTCGGGCAGCTTTTCCCTTTTTAGCCAGGTTTAACACTTCCAATATCTCACTCCCTGATATATCTCGAGAGAGAGAGAGGAATTCTTGACTGGCCTCTGTTAACCGCGGCAAAGTTTCTCCTTGAGCCAGCGATCTGTGGGCTTGTCACCCCGTAGAGGTCTTCATGATATAGATCTTGAAAGAACCCTGTGAAAACCTGAGCTATTTCATCTTTTTCTCCGTCAGTTGTGTACCCTTCTTGATCCTACTTATATAAATGTTGGCTCTATCAAACCTTGACTTGGCAAGAATCTTACCGCAGTTTTCCCCTTTATCAAACTCCCTCATTTTGCTTAACTCACACTTTTGGCAGAAAATTTCTTCAGTTTCAAGTTTGAATTTTAATTGACAGTTCTTCACTTTCTTTACCCAGTGCTTTTTCCCCCTGGTCTTCAGGAGGTCTCACCCTGAGCTCAGCTTCGGCCCTCGCTATCTGCAGTTCTAGATTGGCCAATTCTTCCCTCTCTGACCTAGCCCACACTGAGACTGCCCCTTTTAGTGTCCCTCTAAGCCACGCCTTAAAGGCATCCCAGACAATATACAATGGGGCAGACCCAAGATTGTTCCGGAAGAATATTTCAGTTTCTAATTTTAAAAAACTAGGCGTTGAAGTTAGTAGGAGAAACCTCCTATTCAGTGTCCATCTCCCTATTGAATAATCTGGAGGAAAGTCTAGATTAAAGACCAGAGCACCATGATCCAATAGATGAATGGGCATGTATTTAATTAGAAGGACCCTATGTATATCCGCCTGTTCCATAAATAGATAGTCCAATCTGGAATAGTGAGAGTTCTTCTTACTATGGAAGGAATACTCCTTAACCTCGCCATGTTTTTTTTCTCCAGACATCATATAAGTTAAAAAAATGTCAAAGTATTCAGGAGATGCGCTTTTACACGCGGGACTGCTATCTGCTTGCGAGGGGAAGACCTGTCTAACCTATTGTCTAAGAGTACATTAAAATCTCCGGCCTGGATCAGTAGAGCTTCAAAGTCGGCAAGGGCCAAACAGAGTATTCAGAGGGGAGATATCGTCTTCGTTAGGGCCATTTAAACTAACTATGGTCTGTTTTACCCCCCTTAACTTAATCTCAGCAATGACCCAACGTCCTCTGCAGTCTACCTGGGACTTCGTTATCTCCACTCCATAATTTCTTTTTAGTATTTCTTTAGAACAGCATTGTTGATCCGAAGCTACAATTGTGTCCACCCATTTATGTTTGACGAATAATGCCTTACACTCTGCTTGCCTAGGTGAGTCTCCTGAAGGAAAATGATTCTAGCTGAGCTATCCCTCAAGTACTGAAGAATCAGACGTTGCCTTCTTATTACCCTCAAGCCATTAACGTTCCAGCTGAGACATTCAAGTTGTTGTGTCCCTACCTGGGTGGTCCTATCCCCTATCATTAATCTGAGCCCACCTTTTACTGTAGCTACTAGAGGTTGTAAGGTCACATGATTTTTTTTTCCCAATGCTCCCCACCAAACGTGAAAACTCCCAAAACACCCCAACATCCCAACATCCCCCAACCCCCCCTCCCATTCCGCGGGGACCCTCCCATACAACCTACTTGCAATAATTATTGCCTATTTGAGCCTTGCGCTTCTCGCCTCTGTGTACCAAATACAACCTTGAAAAGAAGATTTGATGCTGGATCACTAACCCCGTCCTTAAACGGCTGCATTATATTGTGCCAAAAAGGTGGCTACCTCCTCCGGGAGCCATAAATTATACATCTTATTTGTAAGGACTACTTTCAGAAAAGCTGGAAAACGCAACTGGATCTGGGTCCCTATATCCTTTAATGCATCCATACCTTTTCCCAACTCCCACCTCCTGTCCTCAGTGACCTGGGGGATATATGAACTGTAAACAACCTTTACAACGAAACTTTTACAACGCACTAACATTATGACGCAACTTTTACAACGCAACCATTACAACGCATTGCGCCTGGGGGGCGCTCTAGGATAGGGAATAGGTTTAATGTACTATCCAACACCTTCCCTACTATCCACGGGGACTGGAGTTGGAATAGTAAATTAAACTATTCACTATCCAGCGCCCCAAAGCACTATGCGTTGTAAAAACCGCGTTGTACAGGCATGCGCGGTAAAAGCATGCGTTGTAACGTCATACATCCATCTGAACGGACTCTAAACGAGGCGCCTTGCACCTGTATAGACTTAAGTTTAAGAGCCGCCCCCAGTAGCTTCTCCTTAAGAGTGTAGGACTGTATAAATACCAGGATCTTTCTAGGTTTTTTCTGAGCCGGGTTTAGCCTGAAGGGGTCTCTATGGATTTGCTGTATTTCTATATCCCAGACTGAGGCAGATGCAATCTGAGGGAAAGCATTAGTCAGGATACTGATACCATAAGATTTTAAGATTGTCTCCTTTCAGCCTTTCTTTTAGATCTAGGATCCTAATATTATTCCTCCTAGACATATTTTCCAGCCTCTACAGACATTCTGCCATGTCTCGCTTCTTCTCCTTTAATCTCGAAATCTCTTGGGCGTTGTTCTTAGCCTCTTGCCCGAGGTTCCCTACTTTTTGTTCTAGCTCGTCCATCCTATGGGTGAGTGTCAGGAGGTTTTCTTCAAGGCCGGTGCTTTGTATATTTTTTTTATTTGTTTCCGAGATAGAGAAGCGGGCCCTCATTTCCAGTGACAGTCGTTTTATTAGGCCCTGAACCGTTTCTGCACTTTGGGGTCCCTCTTCAAGCGGGGCTGGCCCTACCTCCGAATTCTTCATGTCTTTCCTCCCCACTCAATACAGGCAGAGTACTCAGAGGTGCAAAACGATTGGAGTGTATAATAGAGTAGTCTACCGCCTCCCTACCTTCCTCTACCATGACACTAGAAACACCCTGCCTATTGAGGGCAGGATTGCCGTAGGGATTAGCCATGAAATAGGTCCCAAGTGAAGGAGCAACTTTTATGGGGACTAAATTCTTTGTTTTCTTATGGCCCTTTGCAGGCGTAAGCTTGACTGGTTTATTAGCTGATTTGTTGGCTTTATTCACAACCAGCCTCTGTTTAACTATTTGTCTGGCTTGGCCTTGATCGCTCTCCGTAGCTCGGAGGTTGCTGTGTTGCCTGCCCCCCACCTCCCGTGATCTTAAATTTATACCTCCTCCCCCGAGAAGGTTCAGTATATGACGTAGAGGGAGGGATAGAGGCACTGGGGGTAAAAATAGGACCTAAACTGGCTAGAATATCAGATTGTGCTGTGTGTACCTGTACCTGTCCGCCCCCACTGCTTAAGGTGAACTCAACTGCTGAGCAAGATTGGGACTAGCTACCTCCAAGGAATAAAGGTGTGGTACTTTAAAGGAATGTTTGCGATACCCCAGAAGATAGGTGGAGGAGTCAGAAGAAGAAGAAGACAATCTTAGTCCTGTAAGTCTAATTGGGTCTACACTTAGCTGAGGATAGGGGTCCTGCTTTGACCCGAGCTTGCCCTTGCTTGATGTAATATGGGTGGCGACCCTGAGCAGGCCCAGGCTATAGAGGATATCTTCCCCCTAATACGCTGAACCGTACACAACGAAGCTCCACCAAAGCCCCAGCAGCTCTATGGAACGTGGTCAACGGATTTTCAAACATCAAGCTGGACCGTAAATGACTAATATGGCTAGTAGAAATTCAAATGCAAAAATCAAAACTACATTCTTACCCTGTATGTGCAGCTGAGTATTAAAATGTTCAAAGTCAAAACCAGCCCCCTGAAAACTGAACCTTTCAGCTGCTTCTCAAAAACCAATGTTCTGCTATTTTTTTTTCTCAGTATTCTTTCCACTGCACTTCCAACAGCCGTTCAATAAGCTGCCTTCTGTCTTCCCTCCTCACCCACCTTTTGCTCGCAGGCAACTGGCACACATCGGGCCCCTCCAAGGAGTTTCCCCCGCAGGCAGAACGACGGCCGCCACAGCGGAACACCCCGAGCGGCTCCAAGGGCGCCACAACAGAAGCAGGCGGGGCCGCAGCAGTCTCTAGAGGGCTCCAGACCATCCAGGGAAACAGCCGCAGACCTCAGCGGCGGCGTGCTTGAACTCGCAGCCGCCGGGGATCTCCGGTCAACACGGTCCGCGAGACAAACAAGCCAGACAGACTGCACCACACCCAGAACAGTGCGATCAGTGTGATCAGTGTAAGTCAGCACGGTAAGGGGGAGGGCGGGAGAGATGATGCAGCATCCCAGTAGCAGAGGCGATCCTTGCTCACGACTCGCGACCGGCACCTAGCTGGCTGCCATGTTCCCGTTCCTTGTTTGCCCAAACTCCAGAGAGCTTCTTTTCTAACAATTTTCTGATTCTTTAGTTTTGGTGATTTTATTATGAGTGTTCCTAGGCCAGGAGGTCAGCCAGAACCAGTACTGATCTCTTCTCTTAGAGGGCCCCTACCTTCAATGGAAAACTGCTTCATCAAATTAAAGAAGAGATGCAAACATACAATGATGTTAGCCTGGTTCTCTGGGTGTTCTTCACTTTGAATTAAATTAGGTGTCAGTGTATTTTTGGAAATGTACCTGATAATTCTCTAAGAGCTACACCATTGGGCTTACATACTGAAGAGCAAGCAGGAACAAGCGATTGCTTGGTTGCACCACATGGCACCAATCATGAAGAAGATTTTAATGGAACTATTTTTATTTCTGAATGTGAATGGAAAGAAGGGATTGGATCAAGGCCAACGCAGCTCCAGAAAAGCCGATTCATTTCTCCCTTTCCAGGTGGAATAAATGGCACACTAAGTATAAGGGGGCAGCGAGAAGGAGGAGGGATAAGGTAGCTTTATTGTTTTCGTACATGTAGAGAGGGAGAGATTCTGTGATATTGGCTACTATGGATTCTGTGCCCTAGTTGTATCTGAATTCTAACTGACGAACATGGCTGAGTTGGTTCTATACCAAAAACGTTTTTGGATTTGTTTCGTAACTTCTCTTTTCATGCACGGGGTGTGGAAGGGTAGACACTGGTTGACTGTTTCCTGAGACAGGCCCATCTGCTGTTAGATTTTTACCATCCGGGGTTGTAGTCACTTGATCAGGGGGCATGAACAACTCCCGTGGTAAGAGAGGTATTCCAAATTAGTGATGTATCGTACAATCACATGTAGGAATTGTTTAAAGCATGCAATTTGACTTGGTTTTGTGGGAAAAATAAATGCTTTAGATATGGATGCCAACAGTAGAGACGCAAAACAAATGGATGGACGGAATGCCGAATAAATCATACATTCACCCCCAGTCAATAGACCGGAGTTAAATCCATCGTTCTGTTTTGCTCACCATGCTACCCCAGTTTAGATCCAATCATATGCAAATCAGTCTTGACCCTGTGCCTCATGGTAACGACCAGACTGAACTGCCAAGCCAGATCTTCCCTGGACTGATAACAAGTATCCTGGGACAGGTTTCTGGGTATTACCCTTCATCAGCCAGGCTAGCTTGAATCCAGTGGCACAGTGAGCAAGGGACCCACGTCTGGGCATACCCATCCCACTTAGGGTTAAAAGTGCTACGCAAATAGCATGCAGCTGTGACATAGGCTGAGAGCTATTCTTTGGTAATGGCTGTGGCAAGGGGGATGCAAACTGTCACTGTATCGGTGCTGGAACATGTGTCAAAAAAGTCTGTGGGTATGGATGTGGTGATGGAGTCCCAGGCTGAAGACATCCGATTTTCTGAGAGTGAGCCTTAGCAAAGTAGAAGAAATATTATGTAATAAGCTATAGGTTTATAGTGCAGCTGCCACTAATGAGTTTTAATTTTGGTGCATGCATACAATTATAATAATTTTCCTATGAAGCAGAATTTTGTCCCCAAACCACTTGGATCACAGCGCATTGGCAGCACTTTCAATAATCCTCCGACTGCAACTCTCTAGAGATAGTGACAGTAAAACAGAGCTTGGATCATCCCAACCACTGACGAGAAAAGATTAGGCATGTTTCTCAAGGAACAGTGAAACTTCACTGTCAATAACGATCAAAGCCATCCTAGACCTGCTTGAAAGCAAGGGGAAGTAGTTTCAATTTTGTTATTTTGTATGTATTTTTGTATGTTTCTAAAATACATTTTCCTATGTTTATTTAAATAAATCAATGTTATGTAGATTACTGGCATGGCAGCAATGGTGCTTTACACCACCCAGGGGGAAAGGCAGAGCATGGCATTGGAATGGTGTTTTATACACAGGGAACTATGGAAAGGTGCAGGTTATTGTTTAATTTACTTATTAGGTGAAATAATGACACTATAAAGAACATGTTGCTTATTTTAGCATAGAAATCAGACTAGCAATGCCACCTTAAAACAGTAAAAAGGGCAACAGTTATACTCTAAGAAAATATGTAATCTGAAGGGACAATATGTGTGTCTCATTATGAAATACTTTGGAAATTCATCGTGCTCTACCTATGGTCTAAACGGTAAACGGTAACTCTGCTGTATGACATCTGAGCATACAAGATCAACACACAAGTGCAGTTATCAGAGCATTATGTGCAACAGCTATGGCACTCTCTGTAGTACCAAAGCACAGTGAAGAGCCTATGGCACAGTGAATGCTCACCTAGCACAATACAGTCTGGGCCTGTTTGAGGACACGCGGCAGGCTGACATACTGAACATTATATTAGAAGCAGTGCCTGGATATAACAGGCCACACCATAAAAAATACATTCAGTATTCAAACACATATTTTTATTAGACTGGTAGTGTGGTAGGGAAGGAGGGAGGGTGATGAGGAAAATCAATCAACATACAATGTTCTAGCAATTATTAGACTTATGGTGCTGTATTTCTTTCTGAACTGCACTCAAATCATATGGTTTAGCACATATTCCAGGTTGTACTAAAAAAAAAAAACTTCTTGGGTAATTTTCTTTCTCTTTTCAGGACAATAGGTGGCATTCCTGGACAGAACGTAACAAGGCACCAGGTATGAATAGTTTGACCAGAAAGTACTGTTAACACTAAATAATTAAAACATTAAGAGACATTCTTGTCTTTGTCTCTTATTTTCTCAGGGTTCGTTTCTTTTGAGGTTTCTCCATCGCCTCTCTTTTTAAAAGGCAAAGGTAACTGCAAGGGTGGGATGAAAGGACAACAAAAACACAACAAAAAATATCCACCTTAGTGGTACCCATTATCAGGTCTTTGTTTTATCGCGGGGCCATCTATTTTGTGAGCCTAACCCTGGAGTCAGGTTATGTATACATATATCTTGGTCCAGCCCTGACGTGCGTTTCATTCAGCCAGGTGTTCTTTTTCAGGTGGGGAGGTTTGGATCTACTTCTACCTTTCAAGCCCCATCCAGCTTCTCTTCTGGCTCCCATCACCCACCTGGCAAGGCCACAATCCTCCTGGATTGGGGCAGCTCTTCCACGACGGACATTCCTGGAGGCGTCCACCACTCTTCAGACTTCTGGCTACTCCTCTGTGTCTTCCTCTGCCCAGTTTCTTGCTTCTTCTGTATCCTCCGTTGTCCTTATGCTTTCACCTCCCACTGCTTCTTCCTTCTCCTTCTCGGCTGCCTGCTTGTCTTCTGCCCTCTTCCTCCTCTTTCGTCTCGCCTCAGTTTCCTTTTTTTTTTCCCGACTTGTGTCTTCCAGTTTTTCCCCTAGACCTGCATTCTTCTCCAGCTGCCCAAGACGCTCTCCATTTCGGAAGGTTTTCTCCCACGATTCCCATCACGCCTCTCCTCCCTTAATTCTTCTGATTGGGAAGAATTGCTGCCACTGGGTACCTCAATAGGAAATCCAAATTCTCTTAATCTTTGCCTTGTTAATGGTATGTCTAGGGCTTAAATGGTTGCAGACTTAGAAACCACCTTAGTAGCCTTTCATTATTTCCTTTATTCTTTGACAGCCAAGTAAGGGGTGAGGGTTAGGTGCATGGTAAGAATTCAAGCCCTTTGAGATAATATCAGGATGCTTCGATTGCCTGTTTAATGGCCAAGCACTCCTTTTCCACTACCAAATATATTTTTCTCCATGTACAGATTGCTACTGATTAATAACGAGTTTTCTTGTCCTTCTATATCATGCTGCGAGAGAACTACACCTAACCCCATTTTATTATCTCGGAAAGGTCTGAAACTATAAAACAGGTTGGGAGTAATTACTTTTTTATTTTATTTCTCAAAGTCTTTCAAAACCTCATTATTTGCACCCCTTAAAAGCTTATTAGTATTTTTGTCCTTTTTGGGAGGTTTGTTAGGGGAGCAGCCAGTTGTGAAAACCAGGGAATTAATCTGTCATTGTATTTTATAAGACCTAAGAATGCTCCAAGATCTTTTCTGCTTTTGAGGAAGGCGACCACTCTGATTACAGATACTTTGTCTTCTTGTGGTTGGATGAGACCTTGACCTAACCGATAACACAGATATTCAACGTAGTAACTTGCCATTTTAGTTTCCTTTGGCTTGATTTTTCATCTGCCTGATTAAGACTAGTAAAGACAATGTTTGCGTGTTCCAAATGTTGTGACAAGAAAGGACTATAAATAACAATATTGTTAAAAGTAGCCCGCAGCATATTGGTGGTGTGACTAATGAATTCCTCAAGTGTAGTAAGGTGGCTGAAGTCCTGTGGAGGCCAAAGGTAATGCAGTTAATTAACACAGCCCGCTCAGGATTGAGAAAGCGGTTGTCTCTTTCTCTTGGGATTTAAGAGAATGTCTTAGTATGCTTTGCATAAATCCGAGGTGTTAATATACTGAGACACCCATAATCGTCCAATCATCTCATGATGTAACTGGTGCTCATGTAAAGTGCTCCAATACCTTTGTGTCGAGTTTGCGCTATATAAAACGCACATTTTTTTATATATATATATATATATATATATATATATAGAGAGAGAGAGTGAGAGAGTGAGAGAGAGCGCGCACGAGAAAGAGAGAGAGAGTGAGAGAGAGAGGAAGAGGAAGAGGAAGGGGATGGGTATCAAATTGAGAGATTTTATTAACCTGCCTAAACTCGAATCAAAACTTTATGCTACCATCTGATTCTGGTAGTTATAAAACCGGTGAGTTCCACTCATTATTGGAGATCACAATTGTTCCTCCTAATTCTAACATTTTCTGTACCTCCCTTTGAACAGCCGTTCTTCTGAATAGGGTGTCCAGTAAGCTCTTGGTCTGATGATTTTACCTGCCTATTTAACTATGGAGTGATGAATCGCATGTGTGTGTGCTGGAAAAAATATATTGGGAAACTTTTCCAATACCTTCATCAAATATTTTTTTTGCTTTCTGTCCCCACTATACATCTACAGCGAACATTTCTTTTTGGGACACAGGGATACTGGCAATGTTCACCTCTATCAGTACCGGTCCTTCCAATTAATTTTTTTAGCAAATTCACTTCAAAACTCCCTTTTCTCGTATGTTCTAACTTTTTGATAGGTTACTGGAGATACTCATTTCAGAATTTCGTAATGATCTTGCCTTCAGTAATGCTCTTTCTGGAGGATACTAAATATAACTGCAGATTCCGAGCATTAAGTTTTCCAGATCCAGTCTGGTGCCTGTGGAAATTCTCAAAGTAGTGCTCCTACCCGCTGACTGGCAGGCCGCGCAACTCAGTCAATGACATTCGGTTCCAGAAGTAATAAACGAAACTGCATTTAAGCGCCGCCCATACGCACTGATGTCAGTTTCTTTCATGAACTCTTCCCTCAGACACAGAGTTCATCAGCAAATCGAATGACCAAGTGTGCAGATTCTAGATTGCAATCGTTTTGAAAGGAAAAGACCATACCACAGAACGTGTGTGTGGTAAGTAATCTGCAGTTACATAGAGAATCCACCAGAAAGAGCGCTAAGGAACATAAGTAACTTTCTACTGGTGGATACGTCTAACCACAGATTACTCATCTTTTGAAGAGATACAAAGCAGTGCCTCAAAAGAGGTAGTGTGGCTCACTGGTTAGAGGCGGCAGACCCGAGAGCAGAGGACGGCCCGGGACCAGGGTTCGATTCCCGGCGCGGCAGGTTTCTGGACCAGGGTCAGCGGACTCGACAATTCTCTTGCCTCGGTGCCCACTCTGATCAGCGATCACACTCGACAACTCTGGGCATTAGCTTGCCTCATCTTCACTAACGGCCCCACCAGACCGCCGGGGATGCCTGGTCTCACCCTGGAGATACCCATTAAGGGACCATCTCTCAGGGAAGCCAGGAAGGGTTTCGCAGCGGTCGAAGCGCCTTGGGACCCTCCGGGTAAGTAGTGCGCTATATAAATGGGATGTATGACGTTACAACGCATACTTTTACTCCGCATACCATTACAACGCGGTATTTACAACGCATACCGTTACAACGCATAGCGCTTTGGGGTGCTGGATAGTGGTAAGTATAATTTACTATTCTAACTCCAGTCCCCGTGGACCCTAGGGAAGGTGTTGGATAGTAAATTAAACTTACCTCATATCCTAGAGCGCCCCCCAGCGCTATGCGTTGTAATGGTATGCGTTGTAATGCCTGCGTTGTAGTGGTAGTGCGTTGTAAAAAATGCGTTGTAACAGGTGCATACCACGTGGCGTTGAGTTGAGCTGCACAGTTAGTGGCCTATACACATACACACACACACACACACAAGGTGGTAGGCCTGTGTATTGGTTTGGATTAGTAAGTTCTGCAGAACCAAGTGGGCAAAATGCCCAGCTCGATGGACTGGACTGTCAAGGCAATAGTGCTTTGTGAACATTTGCACTGATACCCACATAGCTGTCTGACAAGTTTCCAGGACATGCACTCCACATGCCAAAGCAGTGGTAGCAGTCTTGAACTTGGTGGAGTGAGCCCTTAGGACATCTGGGGCTAATTCAGAGTCACTGCATAGCAGACATGAATGCAAAGGGCTATCCATCAGGAAATGTTTTGTTTCTGCACATTCTTGCCCTTCTTTGGCCCAGAGATCCGTGCAAAGAGCTGATGGTCCACACAATAAATATTCTTTGGTATGATCGATGTAAAAACGTAGTCCGCTCTTGGTGTTTAAACAAAGGATTTTCTCTTCTTTCGAGAGACGAGGCAGAGCAAAAGGTCAGAAGCGTGATCTAGTTCAACATGAAAAATTGAATGCAGTTCAGTCCTTGACACCAGTCTATGTGGAAAAATGGTGGTATATGGAGGCTGGACCGAAAGGCATGAAGTTCCGTCGCCTGGCATGCAAATGTTATTGCAACCAGGAAGACAATTTTTAGTGTGAGTAGGCGCAATGGACATCTGGAAAGGGGTACACATTAGAAATGTGAGACCAGATTTACGTCCCAATCTGGCATCATTAAGAACTTCTGTAAAAAATGTGCTGCAAAACTTTTAGAAATATAAGGAAGGCATTCAATGCCAAGCAACTCCAGAAAATCGATGTGATGGCCGTCTCTGCCAGAGACCAGAGTCCTCTGATCTCCACCTCTCCCAGATAAACTTCCTGGCCCAGTTGCGATGCGATGCGTCAGTCACCACCATCACCTCTGGGTGCGGCAGGGAGAGGGGTCTGCCACTGGTCTAGTTGCTGTTGGGCAGCCACCACTGCAGATATTATGCCGTCTCCTACGAAACCTGGAGAGAATCCAACAGATTTCCTTGGTGCTAGGCCCACTGAGATTTCAAGTCCCACTGCAAAGCTGGCATGTGTCATCTGGCATGGTCAGCAGGCAGGATTCAAGAAACTCGGAGGCCAAGATGCCTCAGAGCCATACTCGCCGCGACCTAGGACAGAGGCTGAAACATCAGCCCATAGCCCAAATATTCTGGACTCTTTGAGGAAAGGCTTGAAAGCAGACCGCATCCTGGATGGCTCACATGAAGGTAAGCCTCTACGAAGGAGTCGGGGTTGATTTTAGAAAGTCAATTAGGAACACCAATGATGTCAAGAGGTTTGCCTTTGTCTAGAGGGGATCCATAACGAACTGTGGCAGCCCGCCTTCAACAGGCAGTTGTCCAGGTAGAAGAACGGTACCCCCAATATCCGATGGACAGCAATGACCGCCACCACCTCTTGTGAACACCCAAGGGACACTGTTGAGTCCAAAAAAGAAGCACGGCAAACTGAAAGTGCTCCTGCTCACCTAGAACCGCTGGTAGCCTCTGTGGCCTGCAGGACAGAGATGTGAAAATAAGTGTCCTGCATGTCCAACACCACCATCCAGTCTCCAGAATCCTAGGCAAACAGAATCTGGGGCAGGGTGAACATTTTAGATTTGTCCCCATGTAGGAAGGTGCTGAGGGGGCACAGATCTAGGGTGGATGTGGGACTCTGTCCTTCTTTGGCACAAGAAAGTAGCAGCAATAGCACCCTGTCCCTACTTCTGAGGCCAGCACCCTCACTATGGCTTCTGTTGCCAAAAAGTCTGTACTTTCAGATATAAGATGGACATATATTCCTCCAAGAAGAGGTCTGAAGAGGTAGAAGGTGTGGTGGCTTGAAAAGGAATGGCAGGGCATAGAACCAGTAGACATTCTGCAGGAGCTATTTGGAAGAGGCTCCGAGAAAGATACCAAAAAACAAAAGCGTTTAGGTCTCGCAAATGCAGTCTTGAGAGTCAGACATCAGAGCCAATGGAAAGTAAGGTTTGCAATGGACTTCACATGACTCTTAGCAATGGTCTTTCTTTGGTGCACAGTTTGAGCTTTAGGACAACAGCCATACACTCTCAAAGGCAAAAGCAAAATTGGATCAACTGGAAACTCTCCAAACATCATCCTGTCATGCATGCCTTCCAACATCCTGGGCCCGTCCACATCAATGTTCATGCCCTGGCTCACCAGGAGGTTAAACTATGAACTCGATAATTAGCGTCCTGGTGCAGCCAACAGTTCGTCCAGTTGTCCACAGTTGTCCTGCTGATTGACTGAGACTGATAGACCTGTAGTGTCCTGACTGTTGTGCTTCAATTTTCCCAGATACCATCCTTTTGAGAACCACTTTGGAAATCTCAAAAACAGGCTTACTTCTTTAAGTTTCTGCAAAATGAAAATGTACCCATGTTTTTAAATGTGTCGACGGAGACTGCAGGTAGCTCCAACACTCAAACATGGCCTAACCCAGTGGTCTACAGATAACTACCTGCCAATAAGACTAAAAGGAACACAGAAATGATCAGCATTTCAAACATGAGCTCCAAAAATCTAGATAATCTTTTCAGTATTGATTGCAAACTCAGTAAGTTACGTGGCAAACAAAAACATGCAACAAAAGTCGGAGCCCTACCTTATTGCTTCTGCCAGTTGCACAGAACTCTCATGGCTGTGTTTATCTTTCAGATAGCCATATTTCATAAGATACGCCTATTTTGAGAAATACAAAATAAGAGATTCACATAAAACCAACAGAAAAGGAGAAACTATATTTTTTTTACAGAGTTCACAGACTAAATCTTCAAAGGTTTGCACAAATAAATAGGCATATACTTTCAATAAGAAATGTTCTCAGTTATAGTTTCCTTCCTAACCATCGATCATGTCCTTACATATTTTCTTGGTAGTTTTAGGATCTAAACCTACTTTGAAAAATAACTAATCCAGCATGGAATTCTTTTGTTTTTAGATTAATACTCTATGGACTATTTATCTAATCTGGGTGGAAGAGAAAACATAACACTTTTATCACTAAAAAGACAGTGGTACACTAGAAGGGTGGATCACTGCTGCATCTCCTATGAAACTCTCCCACATTTCATCTTGTACCTGGATCTTCGATGAACACCTGATGCACTCACTTTAAACTACATACAGATACTTAAGTCAGTAATGTTAGCGCAGTTTCTGCAGTCCAGAGGACAGAAGCAATCATTTATCTCCTAAACCAATATCACCCAGAAGCCAGGCCTACTACTAAAGAACTACTCCCTTCAAATGTGTGAAATGGATATTAAGCATATTACCCCAAAGCTGGCCCGGTAAGTGGCATCCTAGCATGTGAGTAATTTGTCAATGAGTTTGGAGAAGTACCATGGCCATAAGTGTTGAAGAGTCAGCTGGGTCATCCTGTCCCTCTCTGCCCACAATAAACGACATTTTTTTGTGGATCTGTTTATATGGATTATACCATGCCAATTTTAATGTATAAAAGTTATAAGGTTTTATTGAGATTTTTTGCTTAAGAACAGAAACAAAGTACAGCATTTCATTTTAATACAGCTATAATCATGCACATCTACTTTACTACCCTCTACCAAAAAACATAGTATACATATGGTCATGAGTAGCAGAATTTCTAACAATATCAAGTGATCCCAATATGGCTATTCAGATGAACTTGTTGTTCTAGGGGAGACGGACTGTAGTTGACCATTGTAAATAAGACCGGTATGGGCCCCAGACGTCTCTTGGTCGTGCAGTGGGGTGCACTTCTGTGGAGTATTGTTCCATCAGGTTTGAAGGCTTTGTGCTTTAGCCATGGACGGTCATAAGAGCCATCCCCTGCTTCCAGACAATTGCCATTCTCCTCTTAGCAAGTACCACTGCCACTAGAGCCTATACTTGCTGGGTAACACCACGGTGCCGCCCAATACTGCAATTTGAGGTGATGGGGGCACTGGTATCTCCAGCATAGCACACATAACCTCAAAGGAATCCTGCCAGTATGACAATGCATTCAAACCATTCCAAGACATAGGGATGACATTAACATTCAATAATCCTCATTTACATCCTATCGATTCTGTAGCCCCAAATCTATTTGTTCGGAAGTACAGTAATATTGATACAATAATCTGAAATATATCAGCTTATGTTTATAATTGATTAGCCTGTCCATGACATGAACACAGCAGTACTCTCATGTCCATCTCCTAGGTGATGTCACAGGGAGTCATCCCCCTGCGTTTAGCTGCCATAAGTGGGTCGATAGTACAGGACAGCCCCCCGAAGTAGAGAAAAGAGATGGATTGGGTCATATCCGTCCTCAATATGTAGTTTAACAACAGTTGCAACTCGGGTGGCGAGTCCGGGAATGTCGAGAAGGCCGCCCACCAGGCCGAAGGCAACCTGTGATGAGCTAGCAGTGCCAGGAGGAATCCAGACCTTTAGTGCAAAAGGCCTGAAGGTCAAAAACAAGCCATTTTCAAAAAGGACGGAAATAGTTGCCAGTCTCCGTGTATGCGGCAGTTTCTGTACAGGTTTACCCTGGTTGGAGGGAGCAAAGGACTGTCTATCAACAGTAAGACTGGGTGCGTGGCGTGTATGGTAGTATGGCAAGTCAAGAGTCAACCGGCATGACGTACTGACCACATCTACATAGTCGCTCCTGGAGTGCGGTTTGGAGTAGACAACACCCCCCCCCTCCTCCCCCAAACAGTGATCCTGAGTGGATAATAGCCTGCTCAATTTGAACATGCAGTGCCGTCACCTGAGGACGCATATGTGGCCGTAACTAACGAAGGACGCCTCGTCTTGGCTGTTGTTGCTTCAGTGTTGTCCTGACCCTCCCTTGCTATATAATCCCTTCTGTTTGCCACTTGTCTGGTTTTCTATTGCACAACAAATATTATATGTACCAGTGTATATTTCTGAGCGCATTGTCTTAAAATAGTTTTTATCTATATATTTAATATATTTTGTACACTTTTTTAATATTTCTTATATGGGTTGTTCTTTTTCTTTTTCTATTTTCTCTCCTATTTACGTTTATTTTATAGTTTTTTCCTATTCTAAAAAGTTCAATTTATTGTTATTGTTTGTGAAATTGATATTTTCATAATACCTTGAACCGCTGTTAGGTCTATATATTGATTTCCTCTGGTTCAGGTGTACAGGGCTGCCCCTGTTGTTGATAATGATAACATGAGGAGTGGCACAAAATATAAATGGTAAGCTTGAGCTACAAGGTAATAAATATAAAAATAAGGAACTGCAATGCAAGTCCCCCAGTTGACATGGGTTGAGTAATTTACCTCTAGCGCACCCAAGGTTAGCACTTTCCCCATATCAAACATAAAAGCACCTGCTGGAGCTTTGTGAAAAATACTAGAGTCAAGTGATCCACTATGTTAGCAAATAGATAGACATTTCAGTAAAACTACCATGTTTCAGTGAGGTTCGCCCAATTAGTGAAATGGACGCCTAATTCAGCGCTCAACGATCATCCTCAGCTGGTAGAGAGCCGTAACAAAATGACCCCTGATGAGGGCATCGCAATCACGAGATACCCATATACCCAAATATATGGGTATATATTCTCTTCAGGTCTCTGAACAAACAGCATGAAAACATTCGCATAGAGTGAGATGACCAGAGCACCACTCCTGAGTTGCAAACCATGCTGTGTGCAGCTCACGAACATAGCATTCCAGTGCTAAATTGCAAGAGCAAAAATTGGCAGCGTCAGGGTACACCCTGGACGGTCCCCTTACCTATGCAAAAGGGATCCGAAAACAATGTATTCACCCAAGCTTTGGCTATCGGAGACGTGTATGAGAGCTCAATGAGCCACAGGGTGTGGGCTCCCAACCCAAGTTGTCAAAGTACTGCCTGCATAAATGGCCCCTCCAGTCAAACACCTTTCTCCATCTAGTTGTATAGGTACCCTCCCCTGAATCTCTCCCCTTGCCTGCTTCTTCCCTTACATGTATGTCCTTATTGCCTATCTCAACCTTACATGTAACTATGTTACCATGCTCTAACAACTTGGTAACCTTTATAACGATGTAACCTGCAACTATGGTCTGATACTCGTGTAAAGCGCTCTGCTACCTCCGGGTCTAGCCAACGCTATATAAAACCTTTCAAATAAATAAAATAAAAGTTCTATCCGGCCTGTCACCTTCACAGAATAGCAGTATACGAGCATGTCGACCAAGGTACAGGACTTCCCGCTCAGGCTCCTCCTTTAATTCTTGAAGGGTCTCCTGGATCTAGCCAGGGTGTAGTTTCTGGAAGCTCAGGTCCAGGGCATAATCACTGCTGTGTGGATCGACACCAACGCATTGATTAGACTGCACTATGCATCCCTCAACTTTGTCACATCAAGGATCAAGGTACTTTTGTTCAGCAGGCCAACCCTGGTCCCCTGTAGCCTAGCCACAATCCATCAATGTCGGCCTGAATTTTTTACTTTGTCCCGGTCCAGCAAGTCCAGATATCCCAAGTATAAGTTTATTGTGTCTCAGCTCTATTTTACAGTTTATTATCCAAAAGTTCATATCTCAAATTCTACTTATTGGATTTTTGTTGTTTTGGTCTTGCTTTATTTATTAAAATATTCGGTATCGTTTTAACCTGGCATGGGGTCTTTTTGTGTGCTATTTCCTTTTTTTTATAACTCTTTGTATTAATGACAGTTTATTAACATTACAAGTACCAGCTTTGGGCATAAGGAGTATACCATTATTTTCTCTTGAAATGTATGGGTTCCCACCCTTGGTACATACAGTAAGCAGATTTATTACAGTTTTCAATAGATCCAGGTTCGTCAAGGGAGGGATGGGGGAGGGGGGGGGAGAAGAGGCAGAGCACAAATATTACCTTTGTATGCATTCCATTATGCCTGAGACCCCCTGGACCACCTGTGATCCCCTGCTTACACATTTTACCTAAACATGCACCAGTCCATATCTTTCTTCCATGCATTTATGGCTGGAACCTCCTGCGCCCCCCACATTCTAGCGATGTTATGTTTGGCGACCATCTGACCCAAAGTTGCCCATATTTTCTTTTTGCTACTCAAGTCGGATAGTTCCCAAATATTTAACAGACACCCTTCAGCCTCAAGGGCCTAGATCAGTCCCAAAGTTTCATCCATACAGTAGAGTACGCCTGTCCAATATTTCCTAATGTAGGTACATTCCCAAAGTGTGTACAGGAAAGTGCCTTCACGTCTGCCCTGTCGTGTACATCGAGAGTCCTCCCCATAACCCATCTTGACCAACACTGGTCCCGAGAAATATATTCTATGAAGTATTTCTAATTGTAGGAGTTTAAGCCTGGACGAGATTGTCACTTCCTTGGGTGAAGCCAATGCCACCAACCAGTCTTCGTCTTCTAGTTCTGTTAGGTCAGTTTCCCATTTCCTGTGAAGCTGTATGAGAGGGTCGGGGTGTGATTAATCAAATTACGATAACTCAATGATATTGATTTTTTTTAGGCATGTACTCGCCGAGGAGTCTATCCTCCAATGGCGATGCCTCAGGGAGTGTCTCCCCTGCCAGGATATTTGTGTGCAGGGCGTGGCCCACCTGCAGATATCTAAATGTTTCCGTAGTAGCCACCTCATGCTCCTGTTGCAATAGCGAAAATTGTATCACTTCCCCCCCCCCCTATAGGTCACCCACAGACCATTTAAATTGCATTTGTCGAATCCTTTAGTATTCCTTAAGGTTCCCAATTGGTCCGAGTCCCACAGGGGGGAGGCCTGTGTGATTTTCTTGGCCCTTACCCAAGCTATTTATTTATTTAAAAGGTTTTATATAGCGCTGGCTAGACCCGGAGGGATCAGATCCCTTTACTTGGGTATCAGGCAATAAATGGCAGGTTACAGCTTTACAAAGGTTACACAGTTATTAGAGCATGGCAATTTTAGTTACAAGTAAGGTTGAGACAAACAAAAAGGAACATATAGGTAGGGGAAAAATCTGGCAAGGGGAGATATTCCGGGGAGTGGGGGGGTAAGAGCAGGGGAAGTAGACAGAGTGGAGGAGGGAAAGAGGAGGGTAGGATTAGAGACACAGCAAGGCAAGAGGAGGGGGAGGGTGACGGGAACACAAACCAGTAGGCGAGTCAAAGCTGCACCCAAAGTCCAGTTAGCTGTGAGCCCAAGGGGAGTGGTATCATTTCCCCATCTCAGTTGCGCGAGGCTCCCTAAGTGCAGTGGACTCTCTGAGGGGTCTCAGACTCCAAGGCCTACTTTACTGGATACTTCCCCAAAAAGGGGAGAGGGAGTGCTTTGGCAAGGGGTGCCATACCATACCTCAATTGTGAGTGGCTCCCTTGGCGCTGTGGATTCTCAGCGGGTATGCGGAGACTCCAGTGTATATATCTTGGATCTTTCCCCAAAAAGGGGAAAAGGAGTGCTTAGTCAAAGGACACAAAAGGACAGGGGGCTAGGCGATGAAGCAGGTAAGGGGAAAGATTCAGGTGAGAGGGGATAGGAGCAAGGAAGTAGACAAAGAACAAAAGAATGTTGAATAGGAACAGATAGATAGGAGACAAGGGAAAAGCAGAGTCACAGGAATACGATCGGGGTGGGAAAGATAGGGAGATGGGGAGAAAAACTGTGCCCAAAGTCCAGCTGGGTAGGCGACAGTCAGGGGATGAACCAAGGCCGATCTCCTCAATAGTTGAACAGAGCAGCTCCACCGGGCATCAGACATAGTGCTCGGACTCCGCTGTCAGGATGGGGGATCAGGAGAGGGATCAGGAGAGGGATCAGGAGTATGCTCAGAGATGGTCATGGTGTGTTGATTAGGTAGTGGTCACTCATGCCCCTCGTTCACCTTAGCTCCATTGCTGCCTCTTTGGTCATTTACTCTGCCTCAGGGTCCCAACAGGCGCTCTGGTCCCAGGCACGTTCTCTACATAGAGACGGTAGCAGCGCAGAATTGCAAGACCACTGCTTCCCCATTTTGGTATTTGCAAGGGCGTTCTGTATATTGGGCGTGGATCAGGCGTGAACACTACCTCAATTTCTGGGGTGCGTCCCCTGCGATCCGGGCAATCCTCCATGGATGGTCACTGTCTGTAGAACTTTACTGGAGGGTCCAGAGTTGCAGCATGACACTATGGGGTCTGCTCTGGTGATTCCTCCAGTGAAGCGTCGTTCCCTCTATAGGTTACTTAGCGATTTCGTAGGGGAAGCATTCCCTACCAGCCACGGCCGATGATTTGCAGCGTCAGGTCTAAGTATTTTACTGACCATTATGAAACTCCATCAATCGCCGACCGATGTGCACCATTTTGAATGAGCGTCAGGGCTCCTCGGCAGGGTGTGCAAGTGACCGATTTGAATTTGAATTTTAAAATATTTGTAGAGCGCTCTTATACCAGAATCGGTTTCATGGCGCTAAATAGCAGAAAGACCAGTGGATGCGGGGAAGAGGGCTATACAGCTACAGATCTGGAGAACAAGAAGGTCTTGAGAAGCTTGCGAAATTCCAGGTAGGAGGATGAAGACCTAAGGGTAAATGGGAGTGATAGAATCAGGTTTGTGGGTGCCCCTCAGAATCTGGCTCCTACAGCTTAGAGTCTCTGGGGGTATCTGCGGGCGCAGGGTGCAGCATAGCTCCTTACACTTCCATGCTGGCGTGTCTGAGATGGAGGCGCTGGGCTCAGGTTCTCACTCGGGTCTTGGCCGCTTCAGTATCCAGTTACACTCCCTCGGACCAGGGCGCCCATAATCCTTTCAACTCCCGCAGGAGCGCTCAGACCCTCAGGCATCACCCGGTGCCTGGGAGTGCTCCTAGCGCGGACATCACTCATGCTGGCACGGAGTCAGCTCAGCGGGGCATGGGGGAACATGCCGAACGCCACGCTCAGAAACTGATTCGCCTCAAGGCACTTCCCTGTCTGTAAACATTCAAGGTCAAATGGACAGGGCTTTAGACTGGATGGAAAAATAGTAGTAGAGTCTCATTCCTCAGTGGCAGCAGCGGTTACTTTATTTCACTGGCAGTGCAAGCTTCCGATTGTCCAGCAAGTCCGTGGTTGCAGTATTTTACTGGCGCCGTTATCTCGCACTCACAGCCGCCATGTTAGGAACTCAGTTTAGCCTCCTCACCACTGCTCCACACAATCTGCATACTCTTCTCCAAGCACTCAGTTTTCAATAGGACAGTGCCCCAGCTACAGCGCCAACATTCAGATGTGAAGGGCTATTCGTGGTGTAGCGGTCAAACTCACAGCTCAACCCACGCCATTCTTTACAGGTTCCGCCGCTGTTGATTACTCGCAGTCGCCATCTTAGTAGCACCATTCAGCCTCCACGTCTCCGCTCCACGTGGTTAGTTATCTCTCCGCCTAGCGCTTAATTGTCCATATGAAAGCGCCCCAGCTACAGCGCCGGCATACTGATTTAAGGGCAATGCGTGGTGGAACAGACAAACTCACAGTTTATCCCGCGCTGTGCTGTGTAGGTTCCGCAGCTCTTGTGAGCTGCAAGCCATATCTGGACAGAGTTAAACATGGGTCCCGTTAGCTGCAGTTTAGCAGGTCTAGAATAGAGTGCCCTGGTGTAGTATCCTCCCGGCAAAAGCCATCTATCCATTCGATACCCAGGATCATCGTGGGGCTGGTACATGCACTGGTTGATTGCTGCCAGCTGAGCAGCCAATAATATTTCTTAATACCCTGGAGCCCTATTCCACTGTTGTATCACCCTCTCATCAACTTTGAGAAAGATATTCGGGGTGATCCCGTTGCCCAGAGTAGTGCCCTCAGCTCACTCTCTATGGCCACAAAGTAGGGCACAGGGTTGGGATCAGGCGAGTTGTGCAAAACATATAAAAAGTGGGGTTGGGGCATAATTTTAAAAAGCGCTGCTCTACCCAATAGGGATAGCAGGAAAACCTTCCAGTGTTCTACATCGTTTTTTAGCGTCTGTAGCACTGGCAAGAGATTGTGGACAGAATACCTGCAAAAACGCTTTTCTTTTTCTACTCTAGCGTGACACCTGTGTTCCATGTGTCAGTGCCTCGCTCAGGTCCCCCGCTTTAAATGTCAGAGGCTTGGAGGCAGCTCTCTTGCACGGAAAGCTGCTGTTGCATGGAAGGCTCTTCCTTTCGCCCTTCGGAACATTCAGGACCTGCTGATTTTCAAGAAGAACCTGAAAACACATCTCTTTGTTTAGTACCAGACTTTTGCCCCTCATTGCCTCGCGCTGGAACACTCCAATATCTGTGCGCATTACAAATCAAAATAACATAACATACAGCCTAAAATCCTTGGTGATGTAGATTCCAAGGTATATCTATGGCTTCTGCCACCCTGCAATCTTTAGGCAGGAGGGGAAACCTCCCTCTGAGCACAAAAATCAGTGATTTAGTCCAGTTGATAGTGTGCCCCGAGTATTTACCGAAGTGTGTGTGTGTATCTTGTGTATGGAGGTGTATGAGGTCTGAGGAGACGCCAAATATAGCAATATGTCAACGGCGTAGAGGGAGATACGCTCGTTCCAGTCCTCCGACCATGTCAAACCCTCTAATGATGGGGTCCCTATGGATCCATGCTGCTGGGGGCTCCAACGTCAGCGCAAAAAGCAATGGGGATAGAGAACATCATTGTCTTGTGCCCCTTCGAAGGGCAAAGATTTCTGCCTTTTTGTTATTCTGACTACCTGCGCCAACAGGTCGGTGTATAGGAGCTTTATCTAGCTGGTGAAACTGGGGCCAAACCCCAGCCTCCCCAGTACGGTGAAAAGGTAGGGCCACTCGATTGTATCAAACGCCATGGTGGCTTCCAAGGACACCACCACCCTGTTCTCTCTCAACGTGTCTACCCGTCCCATTACCCCATGAATTTGACAAAGATTTAGTGATGTATTTCTGGGTGGCATGAAGCCAGATTGATCCAGGTGGACCAATTTGGAGATAAATCCAACCAGGCGCAAGGCCAGCAATTTTGCTAATATCTTGGCCTCTGTGTTCAACAAAGAAATGGGTCTGTAAGAGGAGCACGGGTTCCTGGGTCTGCCCTCTTTGTGTATAACCATCCTCTGCCTTCGTCCTTACAGCAACACCAGACTTCCCCGTTCTAGCTCTAAACATCTTATTTCCACCCCCAGATTCAAAAAAGTTTGTTCAGGGGGAAAAACATTCCAAGTCTGTGCCTCTTCCCACTGGAACAAGCTACCTATGTCCATCAGGACCATCCAGGAGGAACTCCCCTTCCGGAGAGCTCTAAAAACCTTTCTCTTCTGTTAGTACCATCTAAGTCAGACACAGCATCAGTTCTCACAGAAGCGCCGGGACACCCCGTTGGGGTATATGTGCGCTGTACAAAATTCCCTAAATAAAATAAATAAATAACGTGGCAAGTCTGATCTTGGGGAAGCGACCCACCTCCTGGCTCTCCTCATACATGGTTTTGAGATCCAGGGCAATTTAATCAGGTTTTAACTTGTAGCACTCTATTTGAGGACTGTTGGGAACCATTGCCTTCCCAGACTGAAGACCCCTAAAGGCTTGTGCCACATCATCATCCCTGAATTCGATGTCCGGTAGTCTTGTATCTTCCTCCGATAGTGTTGAGAGGGTCATGTCTGACAATAGTTCTCTCAATTCTTCCTCAGGAAGAATAGTGTATGAGTCATATATTCGCCTATAGTATTTAGCAAACTCGTCTGCTATTAATTGTGTGTCAGAAAGTGGCTCGCCCGTGTCAGTTGTTAGCTCCGTGACCAGGCGATTTGTGTGGTACCTTCTGTCAAGCCATGCCAGTAATTTACCTGTTCTGTCCCCCAACTCGTATATTCTCCAGTTTGTCTCTGCTTAGCGTTTTTGACATGTCTGTTGCCAACTTCTATATTCTTCTCTTTTTAACTTGAGTCTGTGTGCCATGTCTTGGTCCCCAGAACCCAACAGTTCCCCATCCAGGTGTAGGATCTCTTCTTCTAACTTAACCATTTCAGCATTCCTCTTTCTTCCCCCCAGCTATCTGAGAGATTGCTTGCCCTCGAACGACCATCTTAAAGGCTTCCCAAAGCATCAGCGCAGACCCCACTGATCCCACGTTTCACTAAATAGAACGCTCTATTGCTTGTGTGATGTTCTGTTTAATAGTGGGGTTACGTAGGTGCCAGAGATTTATCGGTACAATTCTTCCCACCTGACCCTCTCCTATCCCCACCTGTGCCCAAATTGGAGTGTGGTCGGATATACCCTATGCCAGATGCCTCACTTCTGTAATATGTCCCACCTGATCCGCCGGGAGAGATTGTGGTGGGCCCGAGAGTGGAATGTGAACCAGGTCTCCGCGGGGTGGCGGACCCGCCATGCTTCCACCAGCCCAATCACATCCAGAAAAATGGGGAGGACTGTCTGTGTGGATCCCAAGTCTCGAGGGGGACACCCGTCAGATTGACCAGACATAACAGAGTTAAAGTCACCACCCAGTACTAGCCCTCAGGAAATTCCAACATGGAATTTCCCAGGTCTTTGAACGCAAGTGTCTGCAGTCCCGGTGGTACGTAAACAGATACCAGGGTGAGGGACATGCCTACCTACCTCCCTGACACTGCTGCATAGCTCCCAAGAGTGTCGGTCAAGGTGTGTTCAATTGTCATAGGAAAGGATCGTTGTGTCATGAAGCCCACACCCCTGGACCCAGAGGTGAACCCTGAATGCGCAACCAATCGGTAGCCCCATCTAGCCAGTGACCTACAGATGTTGCGAACTAAGTGTGTCTCCTGAAGTAGAACTATCTTGGGGGAATGCCGTTTGATAAGCGGCAATACTATTCCCCTTTTCAACTTGTTCCCTAATCCATTCACATTCCAGGACAGGAGCCTGAATCTCTTATCCCCTTACAAACCGATAGTCACACCTCTTAAGCCTGCCTACTTCGATGTCCTTTGCCTCAATGTTCGGGCGGATGATGCCAGCTGTAGATCTAGCCCGTAGCCTCAGGTGGCCACTAGGTGTCATACCATTCAGTGTGTCCCTCCCAGTCCAGGTGGTGTGAAGTGTTGTGCTGTCATCTAACTTATAAAATACAACTCTTAAGCCCCAATAGCCCCCCACCCTGCTCCCCCGCAATCTGGGCTTGAAACTGCCCATATCCCAAACTGTGCAGATTGCCTGTCGCCCTAACTCCAATCTAACTTGAAAGTTGGGGGGTGGAACATACTCCACAGTGTCCATCAGCTTTGCGTCTTTACAGATCACCAATCTATATATTAAAAGCAAGTAGCATTGACAAAGTCACTTATCATTCTTCGTTCATCCAGATCCAGCGGCTGTATGGCGCCAGGACGGCCTCCAATCGGCCGCGTTACTGCCCATGTCAGTCTTCACCAGCAAGTCTTGTTGGTCTACCACTTGAGGATGTATGCTTCATTGGGGGTTGGTTTTTTCCTCATCGAGCTTGGTGTTCTTTTGCCAGTCTCCAGCCATCTAGCCATTTCAGTGCAAATTCCGGGATATCAAAGAACCAAGCCTTTCCATCCGCTTCAACTCAAAGCTTTGCAGGGAACAACAGATTACAGGATACCTTTTTCTTGGAGTTGATGTTCAGAAAGGATCAGCTTGGTCTATGCACCGTTATCGTGAAGTCCGGAAAGAAGGATAATTTGCTGTTTTCGTACTTGACTGGAGGATTTGAGCGTGCGGTTTGTAATATAGTGTCCCAGTCTCTGAAGTTTAAAAGACTCGCCAAAAGCGGGCGTGGCGGTGCTCTCGGTTTTGGGCTACCCCCTGGGACCTTATGTGCTCTCTCCACCGTAAAGAATTTGGAGAGATTTTTTAGGCCGCAGGTGGTCAATGATCAGATCTTCGACGAAAAGGTCTGCTGCCGGACCTTCTGCTTTTTTGGGAACTTCTATTATTCTGACATTGTTCCGTCTCCATCGACCTTCACAGTCATCCAGCTTGCTTTCTGCCATTTTGCTGGCAATTTGGAGCTCTTTGATTTCCTGTCGCATTTGTTTGGTCTCACTTTTGAGCTCTGCTGTAGTCACTTCCATGTCTTTTACTTTCTCACTCGTCTTTTGCAGGGTAGGCCAGCTCTCATTAGTGTCATCTCGATCGTGATGGAGTCCATTCTGTGTTCTAGCGATGTGCGCACTCCCGCTATGGTGTGCGTAACATCCTTTAGTGTTGGATCCCCATTGTCCGAGCCCATCGTGGTGGTTGCGTTTCCCTTATGTTTCGAGTCCAAGTTAGCCACTTTCTGGATCGCAAATATGTCCAATTTAGCTTGGAGCATGCTTTTTAGTCCTTTGGCGCCAGACATTGCTACCGGCGTCTTGACTCCAAGCAAGAGCCCTCGTGGATACAGCCCGCCGCCTGCACCTGGGGTATTCCTCCCCAACCGGCCTGTCCGGGTTCTCCTGGAGGGCTCCTGTATTGCACCAGTGTTGAGTATCAGGGCACTGCACTCCCCCACTCTTTCCGCTCGTCAGCCGGACACCTTCCCACCACTTGTGGAGCAACCACCTTATCACGGTGCTCAAGGTAAAGAGTTGGGCCCGTCTTTACGAGCTGCCCATGTGTTCCATGCACCATGTGCATGTGTGGTGTTGGAGCCACCGGAGAGGTTTTCAAGTTTGTGCAGTAGAAGGCCAATGCGGGCCCACTTCACGTGGAGTTATATCTGGGCCCTTCTATCTCCCAACATTTGGAGGAGTGCCAGGTCCTCCCCCGCTCGAGGTTCCTGGATTATGCACTGGTCACCTGGCCACAACACCCATCGCCTTATTCAAACTTGGACAGGCCGTCATTCAACTCCCAACACTCTTGCGTTTTACTATCCATTAGCCACGCTCACTATTCTGTACATTGTGTAGCATGGTGGTCCCACGGTATCCGCCCACTGCTATTTTACCTTGCCCTCGGTTTGGCTGCAGTCCTCCGCTCGTCTCAGGAGAGTGTGGTCGCTGTGCCCTGCGGTCCCCTTGATGGAATGTAGCTTGCGGGGTCACCGGTAAGTAAGGCTTAGGAGCTCGACCTCACTGAGACGTGACACTCCTGTCATCCAGCCCCCAGTTCCAACAATGTGCCGATGTCAGGGCCGGCGGTCATCGGAGGTCCGTCGCGGCGTGATCCTTCACCCGAGCCCAAGGTTTACAGGCCACGTTAGGCCGCGGTCAGTTCCTTTGTTGTGTGTAGTCTCTCTACCTCTGTAGCGGCAACGGTTCCACGCAGTTGACAATGGGTCCTACTATGTTTCTGGAGCGGTGTAGGGATAATTATGCCAGATTATAATAAACTGGCAGAGACTGAGGATTCACAGAGCTTCACCGATATGCAGCCATCACAATCTGTGCTCCAGCCATACTCCCCTGTGTGCTATTTTCACTGTTGTTACAAGTGTTGCACAAATACTTCACACATTGCCTTTAAGGTAAACACGACTGCTCAGTGCCAATGTACCACAGGGTGAGCACAGGTCAATTGGGGCATTACTGGTGCCTTTCTCCGACTAGGATTGTGGTTACTGCCTGACCAGGGAGCACACGTCTAACAGCGGCTACCCCATAGGGGGCACCAGGGCGTTGACCCACCACCATGCTCTGCCACTAGTTGCTTACGCGGTGCAGCTTTTACATGAAAAAACATGATCTTGTGGATCGTTTATTTGCATGTAAAAGCTGTAATAGCGCATTGCCAGCAGGTGAGGGCTCCACTGACTGTATTGCACATGTGTCAGATGGGAGAGGATACAACCAAGCCTCACACAGTCACAATACATATTGGACAACTGCACTAGTGTAAGGCAGTTCCGCATGCCAGATAAAGGAGCTTCAGGGCTTGCCAATAATAATATTAATAATATTAATCCACATTTGTAAAACGCGAACAATCCCCCGTAAGGGTCTCTAGGCGCTGGGGGCTGTCGGGAAGATTAAGCAAGCTATTGCCCAGTCACATGGTGCTGGGCTAACCTGCCGCCGGAGACGGGGATCGAACCGTGATCCCCAGATTGCAGCGTCAGTCGCCCTGGCCGCGGCGCCACACCTCTCCCCTAATTCAACTCCCAATAATGCGCCCTCTTATCCTATCAGAAGTCAGAATACAGAAATAAGGTGAACCTCAGTCCTTCCTACTCCATTCCAGCTTCTGATTCGATGAAAGCTTGCTGGCCTGCCTTTGTTGTCCTGTTATTCAAAATTAGGAGATGGAGGAGTATGGAAACATGGGCCTGGCCTGCAGGTCAGATAATGGAGTAAGTAAGTTTTGTTTCTCGGCCTCCAAGTGTTTGCGAGTGTGTGTTTCTTTGTATGCCATGAGTGAATGTGTATGTCTGTGTGAATGTCTGTGTTGGACTTGGCCCTTTTGGCAGGGTCATCCCTGAACCTTTTGCCTTCCTCTTGTATTTTTTCTCACCTGTTTTGGTTGTTTTAGGACTCTGGGCACTTTACCACTGCTGATCAGTGCTAAAGTGCATATGCTCTCTATTGTAAATTGTTATAATGGATTAGTGACTCTGTGATTGGATTATTTGATTTACTTGTCAGACTCTAGTACAGTGCACTGTGTGTGCCCAGGGCCTGTGAATCAATTGCTGCTGGTTGGCTTGTAGCACTGGTTGTGCCACCCACAGTAACAGCTTGTAAAGTATGGCACAGGCCTGCCATTGCAGAGCCTGTGTGCAGTCTGGGCCGGCCATGTCGACTTGGCAAATGCACACACTTGCCAGTCTCTAAACCTTCCCTGTTCTACATATTAGTCACCCCTTAGGTAGGCCCAAGGGCAGGGTGCATTGTATGTAAAAGGTAGGACATGCCCTGATGTGTGTGGCATGTCCAGATAGTGAATTACAGCCAATTTCGTTTTTCACTATTGCAAGGCTACCTGTTCCCATAGGCCAGAATGAGCAGTTTGATTATAACATTTTATAATCCTAACTGACCCAGGGAATAAAGTAGAAATTAGAGTTTAGTGTGCCTGATCTCAGAATGTTACAATACATCTTTTAGTGCTGGTGATTAGAAAATTCTGTGTTTAATAATACCACTATTAGAAAGTAGGTATTTTCTTGCCTAACCATCCAGTTGTCTCTGTTGGGTTTGTGTATTCCATGTCTGGTTTGTGAGAGACCGGGGGCTGGAGATGGCCTTGGCTCCCGCAGTCTGATGGGTCAGGGCTGGGCTGAATAGGACCTGCATTGAATAGAGAGCAGGGGTGGGAGATTTCCTTTCACTGCCCTGAGCCCTAATAGAATAGAGAGTAGGAGCAGGAGATTTCCTTTCAGCTACCTGGGCCAGGTCTGCTCTCAAACAATGCTGTCTCCACCTCCTGCCAGGAAGCTGGACCAAGCAGGATAGAACTGGTTTTGGCTAAATACAGATACACTGCCTTCAGAGAACAAAGGAGTTTGCTGTATAAATATTGGGACCCAGAACCCAGAACGTTAGATCACTTCTGGGAATCAAGACAAACCTTTGCCAAGGAGAAGAACCAAGGAAGCTGAAGGAAGAGACTGCAGCCGAGATAGTGACTGTTTGGGTTTGGCCTGCAGTGGTTACTTTATTGCCAAGGAAAGGAGAAAAGGAACTTTGTGTGTACTTTAATCATCTTGAGGAAGATCTCCAGAACAGGAGGCAAGCTCAACTTCAAGCTCTTGAAGTCTCTGGCCACAATACTTCACCACCAGCTCCCCCTGAATTCCCTTGCTGGGAATTCTACCTGCAGTGAGGTGCCTGTTTTTGACTGGGCCCTCAGAGACTGCGTGTTGCTGGGAGCTGGAAGCATGACGCAACAGGGAGAAGCTTGTCGCCGCCGCAGCAGTTGCTGTCGCAACGAAGAAGTGTGCCGAAGCATGTTGCATCACCAGAGAAGCGTGTCGCCGCCGCAGAGGTTGCAGTCGCATCAATGGAGAAGCGTGTCACAGGGCCTGTCACAACTCCAAAGTTCATCTATTTCGCCGCACGGTCATCGGGCGTGCAGGCATCGCATCCATGTTGTCGGATCGCATCAGAGACGCCATTTTGTCGCATCACACCGGATTGTCGTATCGCATCAGGGCACCATCTTGTCACATCGTATCCTTAACGCAGTAAGAAACCGAAACATTACCTCCCCTGAGCTGCAGTAAGGAACCGACGCATCACCTCCCTGCGACCCGTTTGTTTGGTTTGTGCGACGCATCTAAGCTACTTTGAGAGTAAAGTGTTGCATTTACCATATACATTGAACTAAGCTATTTCTACCATTTTAAAGTCCTATTTTTGATTACTGTATTGTGGATTTTTGTCGTCTGGTCTTGTGTTAAGTCCAGTTAAGATTACTTATTTTTCTAAACTGGTGTGGTGTCTATTTGTAGTGTTTTCACTGTATTACTGTATGTGTTCACAAATGCTTTGCACCCTGCCTCTGAGATAAGCCTGTCTGCTCGTGCCAAGCTACCAAGCGGGTGAGCAGTGGTTATCTAGGAGTGTATCCCCCTTATCCTGACTAGAAGCAAGGGTCCCTATTTGGACAAAGGTGCAAACCATTGCTAACTAGAGACCCCCATTTCTAACACCATGTGTTTATGTATGCTCGTATAGGTGAGTGCGTGTTTAAAGTGTGCATGTGCAATTTGGAAGCCTGTTTGGTGAGAGGTATTGGGTCCGGGAGTTGGCAAGGTTGGGGGCCGGAGTCAGAGTTGATGGTACTGTTCGTAAACTGTGTTTTTTATACAGTTATCTAAGTGAAGAAACCAAACATGCTGCTGCAGAAGCATAACTGTTTATAGCAGATTTCGGACTGCTACTTGGGAGGATTGGTTCGCTTGGGGAGAGGCCTGCCTACTTTCCTGTACCATATATGAAATGGATGCAGACAGTAAACTTGCTTCAAATGAAAATAGAGACTTGGGCCAATACACCATTAGATAATTATGTTTACGAGTAAAGAGGACAAACTCGGACCCAAGTTTGTTTGCCAGGAGAAAAGGAGATGTTTTGAGCACTCCATGCCAACCATGTCATTGTTTTGGAGAGTTTTGACACGTGGAAGGAGTGGAGGAAATGGAATATTGAAATTTGCGTTTTTTGTTGAGGCCCAGTAAAGGAAGGGCTTGGTTCTTTCTTTCTAATCCCTTGCTCCTACGTAAAGCCTATTGTAGATTTCCTTCTTCCCAGCCCATCACTACACGACCTTTGTGTGGTCTCACTCTGGCATATAAATTACCCTCAGATTTGTTAGGTTACCTACAGGTTTAGCCCCATTTAATCTTACCAATCAGACAAAGCTTGTCTCCTTTCTGGTAAAGAATTGGCTTGGTAGTTTAGTCTGCCCTGTTCCCATGATGCACTGGGCCAGGGACAGACTGATTTGCATATAGCCAGGTTCTGAGCTGGGATGGGGCAGTGAGATAAATAACGGTGATGGATCAAGCCCTGATCTTTGGACTGGGTAAGAGTGGTCTGCTCAATTCAGACACTCTGTTCATCACCACCCCCTTTTGTAAATCAATCAGACAAACCGGCACCAATGGTTCAGGGCTAGATAAATCAGCAATATTTCACCTCCGATGGAATGCTCCCTGGTTTGTTTGTTTTAAAAAAATATATTAACTGTTTTTTAAACGTATCAGCCACTGCGTTGGGATACAGAAGTTGCAGTTTTACTGCTCAGTGGTGACAAGTACAAGTGACCAATCTTTAAAAATATTCCTGAGATCTCTCTGTTTTTTTTGTTCTTAACCAGAGAACATGTGCACCACACTCTTGAATATGAGGATACTCCAGTAAGTGGAGTCAGGCTGGCTGGCATTTACGGTACTGCTCACTTCTCTCCTATGACTGTCGTTCTCAATGCTCCCTTCCATACCTCCTCCTGGAAATCTTTTCTTTCACCACTCTTTCCATCTTGTTTTTCCACTGTATCTGCTCATATTTTTCTCCTCTTGTATCATTTTGTCTTCGTTTTAATGTTTCTCCTTTATTTCTTTCACGGTTTGCTGCCTATTCTGTGATAAGTTTCTCTTCACTATGATGCTTTTAGCTTTTTTTATACTGAGTTTTCTCTTCTGTCTACCTTTGTCCACATTGTTCAATCCTCTCATTCAGTTCGTTCAGTTTCTAACTTAATTTGAATGCACACTCCCTATTTTTACTGTGGCACGCTGTCCCTTCTATATCCATGAACTATTCTCACCTTTTTCCTGCCACCATAAACTGTGTCCTTTTGCCCATTTTCACCCGGCCATCTCTTCCACATTTCTCGGAGGGAAAGCTCCCTCCATACTGCTGGCACTCCTTCGAAGGGTTCTGTACTTTGGTGTATGAATTTGTGCCCCACCACTTTAAATGTTCACCATCCGCCACTGCCCAATTACGCAGCCAAATGCTCATATAGTTTATAACAGTCCACTATTACTTCTCCAATTACTGTCCCGTATCTCGCAATTCTGTGCGAGAGGATGCTCACCTGCTGTACCAAAGGCAGAAGGATTCAGGACATCACCCATAGATTTATATGAGAGGACAAATTGTGTACTGGAGAGTAAACTGTACATCAAGCATCAGTCAGTTGGAATGTCCTACACACAGCAATGAAATCATATAATTGCATAATGTGGGTAAGCGCTGCACTGGTGTGTGAGGGAGGGAGCTCCGTTTATGATGCCATGTCTAACTGGATGGAGAAAATTAAGTTGAATCCACCCCTGCCCCTCTCCGGATCATGGGTCAATCTCGATATGTGGTGCATAGGTGCAGAATATCCTCAAACACGTTTGCCTCATCCACGTTAGGGCCAAATACATTTATTAATGGCAGCTGCAGCCCCTCCAGGACGCCCGCCACAATGACCCCTCTTCCCTTAGCATCCATTATGTATTCCACTAAGTGGAAGCTTAGAGATTTCCTCAAAAGAGTGACCACCCCCTGGAAGAAGAGGAGTATGATGAAAAAAAACTATGTGGACTCAAGCCGGAAGCAAGCCCTGAAAGACTGAGCACAGAACAGTGCATTTTCTGTATCATGGCTACACCCACTCTGTGGCGGTCAAGGTAGGCCAACACCTGTGGTGCCTTTGGAGAGTTATTCATCCCCCGAACATTTCAGTTAATGATATGAAACATGGACAATAAAGATATGACACCGTTTATTCATTTGCGTCCCAGTTTAGGCGTCTGATCAATCAGGTCGTTATGTGAGTATGGACAATGAGCGCTGATCAATGTATAATGCTGTAAAGAACACAAAAGAGCATCCAACTCACAACCCTTAACAACCTCCTCCCACCCCAACCGTTGAAGAGTTCCCCAACCCGTAGCCCCATTAATGAAGTGTGACCAGTAACAGAGATTGAAAGCCCAACAGAGCACAAGACAAGGTGGTGCCAGAGAGCTCGGTTGGCCCTTTGCTACCAGAAAAGTCTATTCCAAAATGTTGCCAACAACTTTGTAGAGAAATTAACATCATTTTCCACACACTCAATAACACAAGCCCAATATAGGGTATTAATGTGAGGGGTTCAACAGCAGCAAAGGAGACAGGCAACACCCGCACAATGATCAAGCATTCATCCTAAATAAGCAATGCTGAAAACACCCATACATCATATCAAGCAGCAAACCTCTAGTAAAAGATAAAATGCAGCAGTGATTCAATCACTGTCGCTAAGGGTCGTCGCCCCACAGAGGAGAGACCACTCCTAGTGCAGGCCGGATTTGTGGCCGGATTTGTGGCCGATTCTAATTTTGCAACCATAAAAGCGTTTTTTGGCCATGTACCAATCCCGTGACAGGAGTCGGTAGAGTTTTACCGACTCGTAAAACGGAATGGTCACTGGGTGCTTATTCTGTACGTGGCTATCCTTCCAAATATGCTAAATGTATCAACGGTTTGCAACAGGAATTCCGGTCTCAAATCTGTGAAAAGTTACTTGACTCCTCAGCGGGATGGTACCTTATTTGCTAAAAGAAAGAGATCCTCTTCCCCTTCGTGAATTGTTTTTTAATATTAATGAGATGGGTCAGACTGAGGCGAACACAGATTTGGATTTTACAAATAGACCTATAAGTACTGTAGCCTGAAAACTTATTTTAAACACAGAAGGATAACTAAAAAAAATCAAAAAAGATAAAGAATGAAAAGGAAATAGCATTGACAAAGTAAATTATAAGTAGGTCAGCCGTGCTCTGAAGTGCACTTGGTATGTAACTGTTACCACGCAATTTTTAGCACGCAGTACCGTTACCACGGATCCATTACCACGCAGGACCCATTACCACGGATACCTTTACCACGCATTATTCTACAACGCAGGTACTATTACAACGCATACCATTACATCGTAAGTTTAGGTAAGTTTATAGGTAAGTTTATCTTTTTTAAATAATATTTATTAGGGGTATTGGGTTTGGGTTTTGGGGTACAGGGGTATTTTTAGGGTTCAGGGTTGGGTTTGGGTTTTGGGGTACAGGGGTATTTTTAGGTTTCAGGGCTGGGTTTGGGTTTTGGGGTACAGGGGTATTTTTAGGTTTTAGGGCTGGGTTTTGGGGTACAGGGGTATTTTTAGGTTTTAGGGCTGGGTTTGGGTTTTGGGGTACAGAGGTATTTTTAGGTTTTAGGGCTGGGTTTGGGTTTTGGGGTACAGGGGTATTTTTATGTTTTAGGGCTGGGTTTGGGTTTTTAGGTACAGGGGTATTTTTAGGTTTTAGGGCTGGGTTTGGGTTTTGGGGTACAGGGGTATTTTTAGGTTTTAGGGCTGGGTTTGGGTTTTGGGGTACAGGGGTATTTTTAGGTTTTAGGGCTGGGTTTGGGTTTTGGGGTATACGGGTATTTTTAGGTTTTAGGGCTGGGTTTGGGTTTTGGGGTACAGGGGTATTTTTAATATATATTTACAAATATTACAATTAAAATTAATTTCATTAATATAATTATTTAATGATTAAATAATGAATAATTAAATTAAATATTAAAAAAATAATTATTTAAAATATAATAATGAATAATTAAATTAAATATTACAAAAATAATTTTTTAAAATATATATATATACTTACCTATACTTACGTTGTAATGGTATGCGTTGTAATAGTATGTGCGTTGTAGTGTATTGCGTTTAAGGGTATCCATTGTAACATGACCTGCATTGTAAAAAATCCGTGGTAATGGTATGCGTGCTAAAAGTACGCGTGGTAACGTCATATATCCAGTGCACTTAGTTCCCAAACTGATGACCGGAGTAGGAATGTACAAAGACCAAATCGCAAGACTGGTGATAGCTTTCCATGCACACAGATGCCAGCAGTGCAGGATGCACTCAACATACTCTCCACTGCGTGCTCTTAATTAGAGCCTGCTCAAGCTTCATAAAGGGGAGTAAGGTGACCGGTGTAAGAGATGATAGTAGTTCTCCATACTGGATGTGCTGGCAGAGCTGTGCGGAGTGTGGACTCGGGTAGATTGTGATGGCTTCAATACCTTACACAGATGGTTTACTGAGTTGGTTTTGGTTCATATGTTTCTGTAGTGTGTGTCATTGTTTGAGGGGTATTGTCAGAAATGCACAGAACTGTCTCAAGTTGGGGGTGGAGGGAGTAGAGTACAGAGCACAAGTTAGAATAGTAGTGGGACTCACTGGAGCATGGTGATGCAACTAACCACTCATCAGATGATCTCGATTGCCATACATGGACCAATGTGCAAGGCTTGCTGGCGGCCAAATGATGACCATGATGGTGTGTTATGGAGCAGCCTCCTGTGTAACACTCCACACTTGGACGTACATGGGTTAAATAATCACAAAAAGGTTTGATTGATGGAAGCATATCTCGACAGACATGCAACAGGTACTGCTTTACTACAAGACACGCATAACACACACCGGTCCTAAGCTGTTTATAGTAAGTGGGGAGGACGGCGGGACAACGCAGGACACCCAGGAACAAACATCCCAGACTGGGGAGTAAGAGGAACTTTCTAACTGTATTTTCGTGAGTTTTTTTTTAAGGAAGGGAGGGGGGAGATAGTGAGACGTTGGTAGATTTGTTGTTCCTGTGTGTATGATACCGTCCTTCCTGTAGCTTCATCAGCTCATTGACAAGTAGCACACACGGGGGAGGGTGCGCATTGTATTCTTTTTGCATTTTAAATGTGTCACTGAAACTAATAAAGAAATATAAAACAATAAGTAAGTGGGGACTACATGAATACTATGCAGCACGCAGCACCTTTGCACATGGTGTGGTCATTTTGATAAAATGAATGGTAGATTGTAAACACGAGGAAACAATAAGAGACCCGGAAAGGAGATACCTAGTGGTAATCTGACACCTATACGATCAACCAGTTATCCTAATAAATATATACACTGTAGGCAAATATGGTGAGGTAGTTCCAATCCGGTCTTGGACACTGGTCTTCATGGAGTACTACAGACCCAAACACAATCTAAGGTAAATGGGTGCGAACCTGAGGAGTGACAGGGATGTTGAAACTCCAAGACCCCGTGCGAGCTAAAAAGGCATTGAGAGAATATACTGGTTCTGCTCATCAGATCATGCCTCCTTTTCCAGGTTTCAGGCTGCGTTCACAGGGGCTTATGGTAAAGATACAGGAGGGAAAATACTTAACCCGCTCTCTCCGGTTGTATTACATGTCACAATTATTGAACAAAAATACAGAATACTGTCTTGGATGTTCCCTTCTAGGTTTCTACATGAGACAGCTTTTAGATCTGAGCTATCCTGTGTGATAACAGAATCCTTCACCTTGAATCCCAATACAGAAGAAACACGAGCCAGTCTGTGGGAGGCCTTTAATCCAGTTATCCGAGGGGGAATTATTTCCACCCAAGCAGGGATTCTAAAAGCCATGCACACTCATTCATCGCCGCTAAAGAAACAGCTAAGTCACTTAGATGGGAAAATGACTGTGGACAGCACCGCTGCCGAGCTGTCATAGTTCAGTCTCAGACTGGCATCTTTCAAGAAAACAGCAGGAAGAGATGTACAGTTTATGGGTAAGGAACGTAGGCTCAACAATATGGGGAAGAACTTTTAGAACGTGGCATGGCTGCTTAAATATTACCTTAGATCTTACATTATAGCAAGTATGAGAGAAGATGGAAAACCTGAAAATGACGTCCCAGGATGGTCTGGGTGTTTCTTACGCTTGTTATGAAGAATTTACCTACTTACCTAACATTTGACCAGAGGACGAGGGAAAAATCTTAATGGCATTGATATGAAGTTGCTGGATAGAGGGGAAAGGGTCCCACTTAATGAACCATTGTCGGAGGAGGAGCTAACAAGCATTTGCAATGCAATAGGTCTTGCATTTTCGAAACTTTGACCTCTTGGTGAGGTAAATGACAATGCCTTTTATTATTGCAGGTTTTTTAAACACGTAAATAAAAGAAAGTATCATCTAAAATGCCAATAGCTCAAAATCTTGCATATGCGAGACCTATTGCATTGCAAATGCTTGTCCTTTAGTATGGTCTATTATCTATGCCATCATGAAGGCGTGCGCAAGTTTTTCCCTCCCAATCGGATACACAAGGTTGAAACAGGGTCTCAATCCACTTGATAATGTTGGAAATTATGACTGAACGGATTCCTGATGTCAAGCAGAACGCTCACATCAAAGCTCTTAATGTTGAAACTTAAGACCACAAATGAAAAACGACGATCCCCAGCATTGAGGTACCCAGTCTGTATTGGAGTTAGTTGCAACAAGTTCCAAGTCAAAGGTATCACTTTCACCTGCTCCTTTGCTGGGTTGTGGCCCCGTCACAGAAGTCTTGCATCTATTCCAAAGTCACTCAAGGGTAGCACATGGATGAGTACCCTCTCTGTTCATCAGTCCCCTAAACAACATCCCTTGAGTGGAGAAGTGTGGCTCACTCGTTAGAGCAGGCAGACCCTGAAGCAGAGGTCAGACCCGGGACCAGGGTTCGATTCCCGACGCGGCAGGGTGTTGAGCTCAAATGTCCACGGACTCGATAATTCTCGCTACGATAATTCTCGCTTCGGTGCCTGACCTAATCATGGGTTCACACTCTGCAACTCTGGGCATTAAGCTTGCTTAATCTCCACAACGGCCCCCCGCGGCGGGATGCCTGGCTTTCACCTTGGGGATGCCCTGTAGGGGCTATCTCACAGGGAAAAACCAGGACGGGTTCCCAAGGCAAGCGGGGGGTCGATTCTGGCGCTATAACAAATACAATAATTGACATGCCCCATTCCTCGATGGTATGAAAGTCCGAAAGGCAGAAGACTGTCTCCTGCGCTCTCAGCGACTTCTGTCACTCCCGCTCTGTTAATTCTTGTATGGGGTTTTCCATCATGAGGGAGACACTTACCAAAAAGAGCCAACACTGTGGATAAATCACAGTTGTAGAAAAACTCTACCTTGAGAAATAAACAAAAATGTGCTTCCTATGTTGCCGAAGTCGGCCTGTGTCCTCTTAACTCACACTTAGTGCTGGGACACTCCTTCGAGTAGCCCTGCGCTCTAGAAATCCCGCTATTCATTCATTCAAACAGGCAGGAGATTTCTGAAGATTCTAGTAAACAGAGAATCTGCTTGAAATGTTTTCTGAAACAAAAATGCACAGGTTGTGTTTGCTACTAAGAGCAGACACATGAACCACCCTAATGAAGTGACACAGGGACACTTGCCTTCTGTAAATGACAATGCCAGGCTGAGATATTTGCGAGGATCCATGATGGAGAATTTTATGAGGTTGAACAAACACCTAGGAGGAAGAGGTCCAGTATAAACTCATGAGAGCCTCCATTCAGTCCCGTTGATCAAAAATCTGTGTGTAGCTGTACCTCTGGGTAGCCCAGTGAGCGGTGGTGGTGGGGGGAGGGGGTATTTCGAAGGACGATGTCGAGGGAGAATACATTATTTAATTTTCCCTTGCCATCGTCCGTCGAAATCCTCCCCCGCTCTACCCACCGCTCTTACCTGCACGGGCCGCGGCTGCCAAAGAGGATCTACGTTGCTCAGTGGCAGGTGTAAGATACAGCTGGATCGACAGATATAAGACATAGCTGGTTCGCCAGTCTTGGAGCAAGTGGTTTTCTCTGAAGACTCAAAAGGTGCCCTACAACCACAAATGCACCAGGTCTGTCCCGCAGTTCATGTCACCACATTACACGGTTACTGCACCGAGCAGGGAAACGGTGCTAGTGACAAATTATTTTGTCTTTGTAGCCTTTCCCATAAAAGTAATATTTGTAAATAAGTACGCAGCGGTCATGGTTTTCTCACTCTGTAGGTATCTAGGGTCAGCGGAATACGGGGTCGCCCAATTGCACCGCTATTACATAAAAAATACGAATTATCCCCCTTTCCTAAATAAAATGTCGACCAACAGATACAGAATAGCCATACTGTATGAATGCGATCTGGGTAACGTCGGCCTCACTAAAAGTCCGATGTTTCGAATGGGCCCACCCATAGCACCCCGGAATTGTGTGCTGCACAAGGATGCAGAAGAGATACAGAGAGTGTATTGTTAAGTAATGTGATCTACCATCAACATCTGTTCTACATCCCTAACACTGGAGCCCTTGGAATGCTGTGGGAGTGAACAGCGCTCTGGGAAGACCTGCGTGGGAAGCACCCGATAGAGCCGCCGTGCTCGATAGGGGGGGCTTGCTAGGACGCTCTGCTCCCAAGCCCGGGCTTTTATGCTCGCTAGAGGAAAGTTAAACGTTCTTTCACTGTTTTGTGTCTGAATCTTAGAATACGAGTCCTGGGAAAATGAGGAGAAAAAGAAAAACACTCCACTGGCTCCCAGCGGAGCAGAGGCCAATACAAAGATTACACAGTCTACTGCCGCGTATCCAAAGCCTACAGGTCAAGGAATCCCCCAGGAAATACTTCTGACCACGCACCATATCTATCAGCCCAGGCTGATACTGATCCAAGCCAAATTCAAGCATGAAGATGCCCAGACGCGACTATCAGAGTGCACAGGCTCTGCTCCTAGAATGCCCTGACCACCTACAGAGAGGCGTCCATTAATGGGGCAGCAGGTGCAGTGACAACAGGCCTGAATGGCCCATGGGATACTGTGTAGTGCTGTATTCTTTTATACATCTTTGTTCTGAAAAAAGAACAAGGCAGAGCAACCTTATGCTGGGCACCTAAGACAGCATATATTTATGTAATATCTTTTGTGGGGGTTACACAGAGATTAAATACAACCATTGCACCACGGCGCTGTCCGTTCAATCCTCTGGTGTCCGTTTGTCTGAGGGGCCAGGCACCCCAAACCCTCTCATGTTTGCTTTCACAGCTGCTTTATTTGTAGGCCACCTTCTCCACCCTGGTGCAGCAGTCCATTCCTCTAGACCACTCCTGCATGGTCGGGGGTTCTGCATTTCAACTCTTTTCAATATTCCTCTCTGCTACCAGAAAAGCAAATCAGTTCAAAGTTCTCTGTGCGCAAGACACTAGCCATCCCTCCCTTATCCCCAACAATGCTACCTTTGGATCCGTAACTGTAGGAGTTTGCAGAATGTTTGCTAGAGTATCGCAAATCTCTTGCCAATATGGCACTATGGGACGCAATGGATTACTTCTGTATTTTGGTTGAGAGGCCAGTTTGCATGTTTGCACTAAGACTCATGGCATGGTTGCTACACCACTAACCATCTAGAATTTATGCCACACATCTTCACCTAAGAGCGTCTAGAAAAGTTCAGTTCAACAAAGCTTTCAATCGACAGAAACCTTACTTGGACCGCTACCCCTTAAAAAGCAGTACTTGAAACAGAAATATATAAGTTAATGTACTCATTATACCACAGAAACTGTCTCCTACTGAGAAGTGCGAGTACTGTACCAGGTGCCAATACTCTACCTTTCAAATTAAAGTGAAGGTACTCAGCATCTGAAGGTCTATGACCTTTTAAAGCACTGCAGTATAGATGTACTGTATCCCAATGCCCTAACTCCCAAGTGTCGAGAACTAAGAACAGATCCCATTAGGTGCACATTTGATTGTCCATTGGCTATGTGGACATGTGCATCACCCTCCTGTATCCTACAAACTAGTACTCCAAAGCAGAAGCAAGGAAGTATCTCAGCATGTTACAAAACAATGAAATACGCACCAACGGGTATTACCTATTATTGCTTTTTAAATCATGATAAACTCCAGCATTGGGACAGGAATGTCCCCTATATAGTATAAGGACATGTACCATTCCCTTGCGCTCCTAACTGCAATTGAAACTGCTGTCCTGAGTTTTGTACTGCCTCTGGTGTCACAGTAATATAGCATGTGTACAGAGGCCTAAACATGTCCATAGCAATAAAAGGTTAAAGACCTATCCTGTGGCAGAGAGGGATGCACTAGGCATAGCCTCATAGTAGACAGTGAACTACTGTGTCTATCCTGGGTCTATCACGTAAAGTAGTGTGGCAGCATACTGCGCTTATGATTCATAGTGTGACCAGACATTTTACTCTGTCAGTGAGAGGGCAGTCTATTTACTTCTTTTGGGTAAACTTTGGCTGCTATGTTAAACCCAGAACCAAAGGCCGACATCCCTTGCCGTTGCGGAGTGTGCGCCCAATGAGCGTGTGATCCATGTATGATAGTGGGACTGTGTTTGTTTAAGGCGGAGTACTGAAACCAGTTGGATCCATTTTGGATGCCCCATGTGTTCACATGGCACAAAATGGAGGGTGAAGATAGTCCCCAGACACTGGGAGTGTTCTAGCATATCTGTGGCTGGAGACCCAAACATTAAAGTGAGGATGATGTTGATTGAGCTACCTTTAGAAATTCAAATAAAACTCCATTAGCAAAATGCTGCTGATCAGTACTTCCCAAGCACTGCCATAGTGATGGTAGGGGTGAGTAGTTTGACAGCAGTTTCTATTGCTCAAAGGGAGGAAGTTTCAAAGACAGACTGGCCCTTTTGTCTATTTCGGATTCCTGCTTCAAGGAGACTGATGACAGCCAGGTGCAGGGAACTCCGATCTCATAGAGCCATGGTTTGGATGCATGTTGTGCTTGGAACCAACCACAGTGCTCTCTGCGGTAAGAAGTAACACTTTACACAAAGCATCTTGCTGAAGAGCAGCATGCACATGACATTTTAAAAGGAACCAATCAAGACCAGTTCTGAAGCAGGAGACAGTGGATCTACAGCCCTTTCCCGGAAAATGTGTATAAAAGTGGATCTAAACCACCCCACTTAGTTTCAGTTCCATGTTCTTATTGACCAAGGGAGGTAGTCCACCACAGAGTACTCCGAGATGCTGTGGAATCAAAGCAGGTGTCTGCTTGACAGCCACTCTCCCAGAGCTGAGGAAACATCACCTGAATTCAACATTTTCTACTGGAGGGTCTTTCTAAAGAACCTAGAAACCTACGTGCCTGCTAAGGAAGGGAAATAGTGTGTCCGAAACTGCCTGAGAAGAGACTGTCCAGAAGGAGGAGCCCAGTAGGCTCCTAGAGAGCAATCCGTGAGTAACTAGTGATAGAAAGGAACTCCCCTAGTTCTCTTGGCACAGTGCAGGAGTGAAACGGCCCAAGCCGGTACCAGAGCATATAACCTGGCAGACTGTGGAGAGCTTAAGAGACAGGTACTGCCAAAGTCAACTGCACTGCAGTGGAGAGTCTTGATTAATCCAGAGGCTGCACCTGTGCCCTACAGTCATCACAAGAAAGTTGACCTGGAGGCCCTAACAGCCATCACGAGCAGTGGGCTGCAGTGGGTTGGGTTCTGCTACGCATGCATTACCCCCTCCTTCGCTCCAGAGACTGACCTGCACATCTTGTCCTCAAGTGAGGGCACCACAGCAGCTTCCCTTGCAGAATACGAGCCAAGGCATGAGAGCTTGTGTTAGACCTGGCTTTTCCAGCTGGTTTATCCCTAGACTTTTTGCTTTGTGGCATTTTGTTTCTGACCTGTTTGTGTTGGTTTTATGACCCTGAGCACTTTACCACTGCTGATCAGTGCTAAAGTGCGTATGCTCTCCCTGTAAATTGTTATGATGGATTGGTGTTTTCACGATTGGTTATTTTATTTACTACTAAGTCCCTAGTACAGTGCAGTGTGTGCGCCCAGGGCCTGTAAATTAAATACTGCTAGTGGGCCTGCAGCACTGATTGTTCCACCCACATGAGCAGCCTGTAAATGTAACTCAGACCTGCTACTGCAGTGTCTGTGCTTAGTTTGGTACTGCCATCTCGACCTGGCAAGTGCACCCATTTGCCGTGCCCTACCCTTCCCTTTTCTTACATGGTAGTCACCCCTAAAGTAGGCCCAAGGTACCCCTGTGGGCAAGCTGCTGTGTATGTGAAAGGGGAAACAGACCTTACAACAAGGTTTTGACCTCATTGTACCTATACCATGCATATTTCTACCACGAACATGCATTTACAACGCATGCCAATACCATGCTTTTTAGGTAAGTTGAGGGGGGATTTCGCCCACAAATACATGGTTTTTAAATCTAAAAACAATGCATGGTATTGGCAAGCAATGTTAATGCATATTCGTGGTAAAAAAAAAGCTCAAAAATGCGTGGCAAAGGCATGCAAAGTGTTTACCTGTGTTGTACCGTAGTACAACCACGTGAAAGGTGGGACATGCCCTAGTGTGGGTGGCATGTCCCAATAGTGAAATACTTCCAAATTAGTTTTTCACTATTGTAAGGCTATCTGTCCCCATAGGATACAATGGGGAGTTTGCTTATAACATCTTAAAAGCATAACTGCCCAGGGGAACAAGATAGGAAAATAATATTCTGTATGCCCGAACGCAGAATGTTAATATGCATCTTTTAGTGAGGGTGATTTTTATATTCTGCGTTTGAAAATACCCCTTTTAGAAAGCAGGTAGTTTCTTGCTTAGCGATCCAGTGTGCCTCTGCTAGGAAGTGTATTGACTGTCTGGCTTTGAAGTGACAGCGGCTGGGGATGTGCATTATATTCAGACAGCCACTTGGGGTGGAAGGGGTTAGGCGTGTTCTGCCTTTCCAGGCTGAGTCAGGACTGGGCTGAATACACCTGAGCTGCATTTAGAGCAGAGGGAGGATATTTCCATTCACCTGCATGGGCCTGGTCTGCCTTACACAATGCTGTCTCCACCGCCATCCAGGAAGCTGCACCAGAGAGGACGAAACTGGTTTTGACTAGGCACAGGTCTTCTCTGCCACCAGGGAACAAATAATTTGGTTTATAAAGGAAGCGCTAGAGGGCGCACGGCGGAATGGCTGCCTGATACGACAGCTCCACCGGTCAGGCACTTTAATTTGCAATAAACATGGTTTTGCGGATGCTAAATTAAAGGATCCCGGCAGCACTGATCGGAAGAAGCAGTGATCACAATAAGCTGATCTAGGGATTGCGCCGCTGCAGAGGAGGCGGTGAAATCGTGCTGCTCGACAAACAGCTCGGAGGGAAAGCTGTCACATAACATGGCGGCGGCGCAAGATTCCATCTGCGTATAAGTGAAGAGGCAATCGGACACCGAGGGAACCATGCAAGAACGTTGCGGTCCTGCATTGCGGACAATTGCTGTCTGCCGCACTGTGCAGACTCTTCGTGATTTGGGGGCAGCAACAGCTTTTTAAGGTGAGCCCTGGCGGCGCTAAGCGACAAGCCTTGGTAATATGGCGCCGGCCGGAGCTCCAACCGAAACGGCACTGGTCTGATGACGCGAGGAGCGAGTGTGGAAAAACTGATGTTGGCTGCATGTGACTGGTGGAGACAGCGGAGATTTACCTCGGACCCTCGTACTGTGCTAAGGGTGCAGAGGTGAGATGCCACAGGGAGAGGAAAGGGTGAAGGCATCGCGTATAATGCCCGGAGGGAGGCGCGATAGAGCAAAGCTGAACAGCGGCGTGCTGCCCTGTCCATTAAAGGCTGTAACTGCGTCCTGCCCCGTGAAAGGGGATGACAAGGGAGAAATCTACTGCTCTGAGGCACGGTAACCGTTGGATGCTTTGCACACTGAACGATACACCGGCAATGACATGAAGCATGACCAGACAGACTACAAGTTGCAAAATGGCGGCCGGCTGGCAAGCATTTTAACGGCTGCGTCTTAACACTACTGCATAAACATCACTAGCGGGAGATAGTATTAGCTCCACCTTCATTTTGCCCTGTACATATGTCTGGACTGTACGCTTATTGGGGAGAGGAGAGGTTATTCCTGCGATATGTGTGCTGGCATAGGTGGTGGAGATAAAGTGATTCGCATGCTGATTACAAGTTTACTAGTCTTGACCCCTGCTGCCCAGAAGTGACGCTGCATTGTTGTAGTGATGGAGCTTTTAGAGGGGTATGCAGTCATCTAGTTCAACACATGCAAACCACCTACAGCTAGCGTGGATTACGAGCTGTGTTTTGCTCTTCCTAAGGCGCGCATTATGGGTCACACTGTGCATTTTTGGATGACCTGCTGTTGTGTGACGTCTGTACACATCGCCTGGAGTTCTTTAAAGATCTAGAGGTATTGACCTGTGCATAGTCCTGGATGACAACTGTCTTTGTGTGGGTGTACTGCACCTGTTGCTAATAGACCACCAGCTGAGCCAAAATTCAGTAATATCTAGAGGAAGACCACACCAAGGGGCGAGAAATCACTTCTGAGTAGAGAAGGCAACAGCATATTGCGATACTCTGAGGATGAGGAGCACTAAAAAGTCCGTTATTATACTCTGGAGTGTACATTATTACCAAAATGGGTAAGCCGGATAGACAACAGTCCAAACTCTTATTTGAATCGCGGAGGCAAACGAAAGGAGCAACAGCTCACTCAGATACTGAACTGGAAACTGAATCCACAACTGGTAACGTGATGGAAAATGTTCTCCAAGTGATTAAAAAAAGTCTGCAAGATATCAACGGAAAGCTAGATACCCTCACTCAACGAGTGGAAAACATGTCGGCGAAGCTGGACAAGCAGGGGGAACGGCTGGACCAACCTGAAAACCGTATTGCAGTGGTAGAAGATGAAGCACAAGCTACTGCCAAAAAATGTACAGGAATGAAGAAGCTGTTGGAGGTCATCAAGAATAAAGCTGAAGACTTGGAAGCGAGATCCCGCCATAATAATATACGATTCGTGGGTGTTCCAGAATCCACCAATACAGGGCGGATGGAAATGTATGTGGAGGAGATGCTTCTCTCAGTTTTCGGTGCAGAACATTTTTCAGCAGTCATGATAGTGGAACGTGCCCATTGGTCGCTGGCCCCACATCCACCCCAAGGTGCACCTCTGAGGCCTATTGTAGCTCGTATCCTTAACTACAGGGATATAGACAATGTACTGAAGATGGCTCGAGAAAAGCTGGTGATGTATCAAGGTAACAAGGTGGAATTTTACCCAGACTTCCAGATGGCTGTACAATTGGCTCATAAAGACTTTGCTCCGGCGAAGAAGAAACTGGGTGAATTAGATATAGAATATGCAATGCTTATCCTGCTCGATTGAAGGTGACATGGGATGGTCGCTCCTCAATTCTCCAAACCCCAAAAGCTGCTCAGGAATTCATCAAAAAAATTGTTGAAGCGTAAAGAGCAGAAAAGAGATGAGCGGACTCAAGACTCAGAATAGGATCCGGCTGTAAAGGGGCTGCTGCATATCTAAACACTAGTTTCCTATGGTTGAGTGATGGCATTGAGAGACCCTGATGCGCACCTACTCGGAAGGATTAAACCCCATGTGACGACCCAGCGTTCTCATTTGGCAGGGATTGGAGAAGATGGTAATGTGGTGGTAATGTATACAAGTACATTTGACTCTTGAAATGTGGCTTGGTAGAACATTACAACGTTACCGTGCATCAGAGAAGTATATCATTGCTTTTATATTATTAGTGAAATGGATCTTCCATAAGATATGTCAAAGCGGACTGTGTAGATGATAATATCTAATGGCCAATAACAGGTTGCCCTTTGGAAAACATGCTGCGTATGCACCAGTAACTGGATTATGGCAGCCCTGTGTAGTTGGACACATGGACTATGATATTAGCCAGTTGAATTAGAAACTGCCTAATTCTGGTTGACTATGTTACCACGGCTTTTTGGGGGGTAAGGATACTATGGGAAGCTTAATAGATTGCTTCCTATAATGTTTGATCAGCTGCCAGGAATATCTCTTTGAAAGATGATGTTTAATCTGCATTGATGGTGTATTCCTGACCGCATCCACTAGACTGGATGGAGTTGTGTGCACTCAGTGGACCCCAAAGTGGGTGTTCCCCATGCAGTTCACTGTTTGGTTACATGTTAACTTGTGGGTATGTCTTTGACATAATTGGGATGCTAAAGTAGGAGGTGGGAGGGAGTTTGAACTGTTATGCAGGCTGTTTTGCTTAAGAAACATCGTGGAGATCCAGATTGATTATGTGATATGTATATTGTTGCCAATCCTTTTCCACACAAAATGTTCGACCTCGGGGCAGTGTAAAAGTCGACCCATATAATATACTGCAGAATGTCTCTCTACCTAATTTAATGGCCAACAATGAGTCCAGGCCCTCACACTTAAACCTACTCACTTGTAATGGCAGAGGGCTTAATACCCCAAGAAAATTCTGCAAAGGTTTGCGTACTTTGACAGGCATCATATTGATATTGCCCTCTTACAGGAAACACATATAGCTCCTCACACCGATAGTCACATTAGGTGTAAATGGGCAGAGACGATTCATAGCTCGACGTATTCTTCATACTCTAGACGGGTCACCATTTTAATAAAGAAGGGGACACAATTCAAGGTAGAGGCTACTACTGTAGATGATCAGGGGAGGTACGTGATTGTCACAGGAACACTTCGGGGACAGCAGATCACACTCGTAACCACATATGGCCCGAATACTGACGACCCTGATTTCTATCATGCGATATGGCAGAAGTTACATGGACTAGCAGGCAGAACTATGCTGTGGGGGGGGGGAAGGGGGGATTTTAATCTAGCGCTGGACGAATGCTTAGACAGATCGGGCTCAACTACAGAACCAGAGCGGAAAGCAGTGGGCAAATTTAAAGATAATATGTCGGAACTACACCATCACGACATATGGAGACTCAATAATCCGGGACGCATGGAGGCTACGCACACCTCAGCAGCGCACAACAGTTGGTTGCGCATAGATTACTGGATGGGGACTGATGATGTTGTGCTCTGGACAAGCGCCGTAAAACACCTGCCTAGGACATTATCCGATCATAACCCAATATTGTTATCTGTACTTATACCCCATCACGCACCACCCCTGTATAGCTGGCGCTTTAATGCCAAAACATTATTAGACCCCGTGTATGTGGACACCATTAATAATGCTATCATAGATTACTTCCGATCAAATGAGCCAACCAGTGATGACCCTAGTTTACTGTGGGATCCTTTCAAGGCCACAATACGTGGAGTATGCATAAGTACGACTGCAGGAATTTTAAAAGATATCCGCAGGCAGATTAGTATAAGGGAGGAACAGTTGAAAATTTTAGAGCAGGAATACGAACTTACGCAAATACCAAAGTGCTAGGGGATATTAGGGTTGTAATGTCGGAATACCAGTCGTATGTGGAAGACGAACTTAAGTACATGTCGAGGCGCACTATTGCGTGGTCATTTGGGAAGGAGGTAGACCTGGGAAACTATTAGCTTCCCAAATTTACGAAGGGTGCGCTCCACAGACGGTCCTAACTATTAGAGATGACACTGGATGTACGCATCATGATGCTCAGGGGATACTGCAGGAATTTAGGAAAACATATGGTGCGTTGTATCAATCACAGCCCACTGCATCACCTTCCGAAGTTATGGACTACCTAGCAGACGTCACAATAGCCTGGCTATCAGAGGCACAGAGAGAGTACTTATCACAACCAAATACTTTTGAGGAGGTTACGGAGATCATCAAAACGCTCCCAAATGGTAAAGTCCCTGGCCCTGATGGGTTTACTTGCGAATTTTATAAAACATTTGCAGACTTGTTAGCCCCACATCTAGTAGCTATGTATGGCGACGCATATGATAAGATTTTACTCCCCCCCCCTACACTGCGGGAAGCTATGCTAATTGCACTTCTCAAGCCAACTAAAAATACGGAACTCTGCGATTCTTATCGGCCACTATCACTAATCAATGTAGAAACCAAAATGTTAGCTAAATTACTGGCAACCAGATTACAGCCCCTCAGGACTAATCTGATTTTACCTGACCAGTCGGGGTTCATCCCTGCAAGGTCAACGGCGCACAATACCAGCACACTCTTTGCGCTCTCCCATTACTTAATTCTAAACACTAGGGCAGCGGCGGTTATGATAGATGCTGCCGAAGCATTTGATTCAATAGAATAGCCGTATCTAATGACGGTACTGCGGTGAATGGGTTTTTCCCTATATTTCTGCAGTGGGTGCAAATATTGTACACCAAGCCCACAGCACGTATACGAGTCAACAATTACACTTCGGATAACGTGTCAATAGAAAGGGGGACAAGGCAAGGATGCCCGCTGTCCCCGTTGCTATATGCAGGAATATATTAAATTTGGGAGGCAATCAGGTCTCCAGATCAACTGGGCAAAATCCCTGATTATACCGCTGATACAACACACCCTCACATTACAGAATTTCCTTTGGAGCGGCAATCTGATTCAGTGAAATATCTTGGCATTTGGTACATCCGGGACCCTGAAGTTGTAATCAGCACAAATTATGGTAGAGCGATAAACGAGATGGAAGACTAAATAGAACGCTGGATTCAGTTACCTTTATCGTTAGCTGACAGACTAGCTATTGTTAAAATGGTGGTATTACCAACATTTTAATATCTTTTTAATAACATACCCATCACACCTCCAAATGAAGTGTTCCACAGACTGACATCCTTAGTGACGCGTTTAATCTGGGCAGGTAAACCGGCACGCATAGAATTGCGAGCTTTGACATTGCCCTATGCTAAGGGTGGCTTTAACACCTTGGCTGCTAGGTGTTTTCCCCTCCTATGCTAAATTATCGTCATTTCCATCATTTCATGACGAGCTCAGCTCGTCATCAGCACAGCTCAACCGTGCATCATGACGAGCTGAGCTCGTCATGAGCATGGAAAGGGTTAAAGTGCCGGATTTCCTGCTCTATTATTTATGTGCGCAAGCACAATATGCTCATTATTGGTACCCCCAGGTCCCCTATCTTACACATGTGGCTATAGAAGGAGATGCATTGCCGATCCCATTAACAGCAATAATAACACATCGTAGGCCACCCTTACATGACAAAGATATTAATACTATAGATGCAAGGAATGCTGCTTGGCGTAGGATGGGTAGCATGTCACATAAATTGCCATTATATGCTTCGGCACTACCGTTACATCACCATCTGGAGTTTTCGGTCACACATGAGGAGGTAGGCATGGGACTGTTGGGAGCAGGTGGGGATTGATACTATGGGGGACCTCTACCATAACGCCACATTTAAAACACTGCATGACCTTGCATATGTAAGCAATCCAACTCTATGGTTTAGATTTACCTACCATAGACTTCAAGGGGCAACTAAGAAATTGTATCCCACTTATCCAGCGGAGCCTCCCCCACTAGCGGTGTTACAAATGATAATTACTAATCCTAGTAACAAACACTTTGTGTTTGGACTGTACACTACATTACAGGAAAAGATAGCGGATACAACACGTAAGGCACACACCAGGTGGAATGAGGTGCTTTAAGTTCCGCTTACAGAGGAAGAATGGTCGACAGCATGCTCCCTAACAGAAATGCTGACACCTAATGGCAATCTGAGAATTTTACACCTAAAGCACCTACATCAAACTTTTTACACCCCGGCCAAACTCTATAAATATGGTGTACGCACAGAAGCAACATGTAAACTTTGTGGTGCAGAACCGGCAGACTTCCAGCACCTTGCATGGATCTGTCCAGCAGTACAGAGTTTTTGGGAAAAGTTTACGCATATTTTGGGTGTAATGGTGGGTACTGATGTTATTTGCTCTAATCGTACATGTTTATTGGGGCTACTTTGCACTGTGCTGGCTAGTAAGCGTAAGTTCTGTATGATTGCGTTACTTGTTGCCAGACGAAGGGTCTCACTGTGTTGGGATAGCAAGAACGCTCCTAAAGTCAAACACTGGCTACAAGATATGGCATACTGTCAGGACACGTTGAAGACCTACCAGGAAGAGCTGCCGGCCGGATCCAGGCCAAGGGACTATTGGAAATATTTGACGAACTATCTGCGCACGAACCAGGTTGATTAATTATATATGGTAACTGTTTCGCCTTTTTATGTGGAAAAGTTGACATGTGGTAACATTGAACAAATATGGTAACTGGATGAAGGATGTTGTAGTACAATGGTCTGTATTTTGTTTCTAAGTTCGGACATGCTAGGTCTTTGAAAATGTTAATAAAAATAATATAATTTTTTTTAAAAAATTGCTTTATAAAGATTGGGGCCCATAACTACTTTAGACTACTTCTTGAAATCAAGAAGAACCTCTGCCAAGTAGAAGAGCTGGAAGAAACTGGAGGAGGAGTACTGCCCCTTTGCTTTGTGCTGTCTGTTATTGGCCTGAAGTGGCTGTTTCTGCCAAGGAGAGGAACTGTGTGTGTATCCTGCTGTCAAACCTAATCAAGTTTTAGATAGTGAAGACGACTTTTGGCCACTAAGTTATAATTAAATACATTTATGACACGTGACTTTTACCTAAAAGGTATCTTTGCACTATTCTTCCCTTCTCAGTGATCTTTTTATAGCAAAGCACTACTACCAACAGTAAACCTCTAATTAGGCTTAGAAGAAGGAACCTAGCACAAAATCTCTTTTTCCATGAAACATCTATCTATTTGGGGAAGAGCCACGTTTTCAAGTTCCTCCTAAATTGTACGAGATTGTCACTGGCTCCTAACGGGGCTGGCAAATTATTTTATATCTGGGCTGCCTTTACTGCAAAAGAGCAACCAACCCGTCTCATTTTTCGAATTTTGAAAGGCATAGTAGCTTAGCTGTAGACAAATTTAAATTCCTCATTGGTACATACTGCTTGCATTTTCTTTGCAATAGCCTGGGTCCTGTTCCTTTGATAGCCTTCGAGACAACGCACATAGATTTAAAAGGGATTCTGTCCTTCACTGGGATCCAACGCAGTTTCCTGAGCATAGCAGACAAAGAGGCATGTCTATGTTTACCCAGAGCAAGTTTTGCTGCTGCTGCTTGTACTCTGTGCATCCTTTTTAGCAGATATTCTGGTGCTCCAAGCAACAGGGGTGGCAGCAATGGAACAATTTTCCGCAAGTTCCGAAGTAATCCGAAGCACGTGGAAGTTGTTCTATTGACATGCATCTCCACAGAAAAATCATCACCAAAATAAACTCCCAAATTACAAACTTCAATGTGGAAAACAGTTGTTAGGAGTCTGAAAGCAGGGTTCCTCCCAAGAAGTAGCATCTGACTCGAGCGCACATACAGAATTAAACAATTATACAAAAATATCTTGTATGATGTAAAGGGCTTTAAAGCAACCCTCTGCTTGACAGGAAGCCAGCGAATTTGAGTTCTCGCATGGGCAACATGGTTGTATCATTTGAGGTGGGCCACTTTTCAAACTGCACAGTTCTGGAATTATCTAGAGCTTATATACATTTGTTTCTAGAAAGTTGAGATGTAAGATGTCGCAGTGGTCTATTCTTGATAGGCTAAAAGCAGAAACAACTTCGAAATGGGAGAGAATCTTCCCGGTAAAACTTAGATCCTCATTTAGAGAGTTTGGCGGATGGGTTACTTCAACAAAACGTGATGGACATCCTGTCCGCACCATTGCAAGTGTTAAGAGTACAATGAACTTATAATACGGAGGGCGGGCTATCCACTATGTTAGTGATAAAATATCCTGTCCGCCAAATTCACTATAAAGTATCAAGTCGACAGAGGAGGAGAGTTACATTTTGAGTCCCGAATAAACCATTTCAAGCCGCCTTCTACAGTGAGATAGAAAACAAAATGCATCTATAAGAAACAGAGCTTAGTGTGGGATGCTTAAGCCCACTGAGATGAAAACTATTCACTCGAGCATCGCAGTGTAAACCCCTCCATGGGAGACCGAGTGATACGTCAATCACGCAAAACCATGATGTGAGAGAAATACTCTAAGCGGAGCCAACACTCCTTGTACCCTCTCTGCTGTGGAGTGGTATTAGCAACGGCTGCCCTCCATATTTTGAAAACATGCAGCACTGAGACTAGAACTGCACAGCATCTGGTGCATGTGCATTCACAACCCGAGTTTAGTTACTCTGTTGTGAAGCTACTCCTAATAGCAATGTCCTACTTTTCAATACACGGAGCACCAACTAATCAACATAAACAGCAGATCTTCACAAGATAGCAACAGGAGTTTTAGGATGCTGGCTTGGAATATCACCTTATCGAAAATGTCAGAACTTGCATATTCACTAGCTCATCCACCTATACATTCATCTCAGTGACATAAGCACCACTCTGGAGCTCTGTATGTCGCCTACATGATACTCATGCCTTAACTGTTCAAATTCTGAGAGATGAAAGCTAGTACTAGTCTGCCCTGCTGGATCTGTTCGGAGGGAAATGTTAGATTGCATGTATTACCTTCTGTGAGAGAGTGAAGCTAGCTTTGCTACTGTCATACTCCCCCTCTTCTGCGAGAAAGTAAAGCTTGTACACCTGATGCCCAAATTGTACCTGTCCCGTGATGGGAAAAAATGGGCTGATGCTAGCCTAACTGCACCTGTCCTCTGAAATGGATAATTCAGTTCAGGATGTTCTTTGTATAATAACCTCACTTGTATATTGATAAATGTTGAAATAGGTGACGTAACTTCACCCACACTAGAAAAGCCACAGCTGGGACATTTTAAATCAGCAGTGACCAAAAGTACTCTTGATTGCTTCTCAATGCAAGATATGGAACCCATTAATGGAGCACACCACATAAGGCCGGTGAATGCTCCTCGTCCTTTATGAATTCATGAATGTATGATAATTCCATGGGAACTTTTTTCATGAGTTTTTTTTAATTTTATGTCTGTTTATGGAAATCATGCAAGACTTCTTCAATGCCTCACACTCATTCTTTCGTGTTTTAGTGGCCTGTGTTGCACTCGTTCTGTATGTGTGAGAGAAATGGGTGATGCAAAAAATGAGTGATGGGTGAAAGAAGGGTTCTACAGCGCTCAATTGGGAGTTAACATAAAGTGTTATTATATTCAAGTATGTAAAGTGCACACAATGTTACGTGCAAATTATTTGTAGAGCGCATGTACACCGGTCGGTTTCTTGGCACTAAGTTCGTATGCCTGAATCAACAGCCATGTCTTAAGGAGGCTCCTGAATGTCAATAGCTCTGTGCAGGATCTGATATCAAGGTGGAAGGCGTTCCAAAAGTGAGTGTCCAGCGGCACAAATCTGCTGCCACCTAGTCTCTTCAGTTTGAAGGCTGGCGTGACCAGGAGGTTCCTGTGGGCAGAACGCAAATTTTGCGTGGGTTTATGTTTCTGAATAAGATTGGAGACAAATTTCGGGCAGGCGGCATGCAAAGATTTAATAATAAGACACCCAACTTTGAAAATGCAGCATTGTGGGAAGCTAATGTAGATCCCTCATAAGAGGGGAAGAGTGTTGCCATCTTGGCTGATGGAAAATAAGTCCGGCGGCCTGATTCTGCACCATTTGAAGTCTTTTGACTAGATATAATGGCAAACCGAAATAGATTGAGTTTGCGTAGTGTATGTGAGAAATGACCAAGGCTAGGACAGCCTGAACCAATTCTTCCTTAGTGAGAAGTCTGCAGATTTTTCTCATCTGCCGCCACTGGAAGAAACAGGTAGAAACTACCGTTCCAATCTGGGACTTCATGGACAGGTCACAATTGATTGCAACCAGAGGCTCTTCGCTGAGAGAGATAGAGAGATTGAGTTTGGGGGATGGGGGGGGGCAGCTCAGTTGGCCAGAAGTGTGAGCTCCAAGGGTTCCGAGCACCACCTATCAGGATCCGTTTGGTTTTATCCAGATTTAACTTTAAATGGTTACTGTACATCCAGTTGCAGATGTGCATCAGGCGTGTTGTCAATGGTAAATATTTGTTGCAGATCTGTATAGTTAAATGTGCTCACAATTATTTCTCCTAAGGACAGAATCAGATGGCATAGATACAGATTGAATAATGAAGAAAATCTTACTGCGAGTAAGAATGACCTGTAGTACTCTTGAGCATGAAATGTGCTAAATGTTAATTCACAAATGAAATCCAAATAAAGGGTAGGTTTTACTCCAGGATATTTGTAATAGTTTCAACTATTTATTCGTTAAACATCATATTGACTTCATATGATTGAATAGTCACGGCGTATTTTTCCAAAGTCAATCATACATAAACAACATGTATAAGATCCACATGGTTTTAGAATCCCCAATGCATTTCGCACATCAGTGCGCTTCCTCAGGGGGTCTGTGAAAGAAAGGGAAATGGAACTACTAAGTAATCGCAAAATATATGGAGCACGGAAATACAAGGTTATAAATAATGTGACTTGAAAAATAATTGCCACAAAAATTAACGTAGATTATCCCCACGTGCGAGTGTAGTGAAATATATGGATCAAATAAATATAGTGAATATACGAGCATCCTCAGTATGCATGTAGTGAAAAACAAACTAGCCTTAAAGGGTGCCAGACTAAGAATCATGAAAGTGCTCGAAAATGCCAAAGAAACATCCCATGTGAGTACGCACAGTGATAAAATAAATGGGAAAAGAGCACGCAAGTATTAAAGAAACCGAAAGGTCCCACCATTGTGTCTGAAGGATGAAGTCGCCGCTACGATGTTCAAGAAAAAGTCTTACCGCGTTTGAAGAGAAATAGAAAAGTCAAACGGCAGAGCATCGTGTGTAGGCGAAAGCCAGGTTCCATAGACAGGAGGAACCCGGAAGACGCCACGCATGCGCGCGTGAGTGTTAAAAAGATGTGTAGAAGTAAACATAAAAGACGGGCGTGCTAGCACCTGAACGAAGTGAAACATAGACAAAGGACAGTATTCTAGATACACGAAGATCAGTAAAAGCAGAGTAACCTGAAATAGTCGAAGCCAATAGATGTGTATAGGTATAATTGAGGAAAACGAAGAAAGTAAGCTAAAGAAAGACACAAAATGTATCATTATATATGAATGTGGCTACCCATAAAAAAACGAAAGGTAAACTAAGAAAATAAAGGCAACATACAGAATTATAGCTTAACATACAAGAGTCAGTGAAAACATGTTAAATTGATGAAAACTATATCACAGCTTAATAGAAAGACCAATCAGTACCATATAACGAGTATAAATTGTCAAACAACACGTTAATGAATCATAAATGGCAACTGAATTCCAAACGAGTTAACATTTAGCACATTTCATGCTCAAGAGTACTACAGGTCATTCTTACTCGCAGTAAGATTTTCTTCATTATTCAATTGCCAGCACCTCGGGACCCAGGAGGTGAACACATGTAGTACCTACAAGATTTAAAAATTGATTACAATTCTTCTAGACCACCATTACAAGGGAGTGCAGCGGTCTTCACCACTTTATTATTTCCCTACTGGCTCAATCCGCGATTGCACCCAAAACCATGTCGTATGCAGACATAGCTGGCTTAACCAGCAACAAAGCTGATACTTTTGAATTCAATACCAATGATACCGATAGGATCTATTCATTGATTCAGGAGCCGGAATACATTGCATCAAGTACAGGGTCAATTCAAGCCAATGTGCGTCCACTACTATTCATAGCCAAACGAGAGATCAATCAAAGGCTCCATGCCTCAACACTTATCAGATATCACCGCGTTCAACGTATTCCCAGAGGTCTGCGAATACCGCTTAAGTCAACATTGTGCAAAAACAATCCGCGCTTTACGGAAAAGTGGTTTGGCATTCTCAATAAATGCTCACTAGACCTGATACTTCTGATTGTCGAAGAACTTTCTAAACTGTTAGAGGAACTTGAAAACGAGGTCAAGCAACTTAAACAAGAACTTAGCCAAACAATTACACCAGAGGAGTTCTCTACCATCTTAGAGGACATCAACAGCAAACTTGATACATATATTAAAGAAATCAACGAAAGAAAACTTCGGAAGTTCAAACGTGATACGGTTGATTATAAATTGGGGGAGGTGTACAATTGGGCCGAGATCCATGCAGCCAGGAGACAAAACCGTAATCCTACCAACAGATCTACAGACGGAGAGACATCATCTTCTGATAATTCTACACGCAGGATGCCCCCACGAGGCAAACCTAGACAACAACCCACAACTGAGAGTACAAGAACTTAACAATCAACCACCTCTAAAAATGCCACAGATTCAACTACCACTACCACCGCGGATCCTTTTTTAGATGTAGGTCCCGAACCAATCGACGATCGAGGAGGTTCAAACACCACAGACAACTTACTTCCACCAGCGAAATCGACCAGAAGCCACAGAATCTAGTTGTCAATATCTCTCAAAGTCCACTCAACCATACTCAACAACAAGTCCTACAAAAAGGGTTGAACTTTGTTCTTACGTATCAAACCAATGAACTTGAAGTTTCTATCTCATTTTACAAATTCATGAGAACACTACGGCTAAGACATTTCTTTGAGAATATTTGTGTACCTTCCAACACCCAAGACAAAGATACCCTCATGGGTTTACGTCCTCCCAGTAATTTTATGGCCCCTACCAGCCACAAGGTTCTGGATGTTTTTGAAAAAGCAGTACAACAAGACTTACACGCAATGTTTGACACTCAAAAGAGCCATCGGAGTAACTTCACGATCCCTGAAAGACAAGCCATACAACAACTTGCTAACAATCAGACACTGACCATATGTAAAGCTGACAAGGGCGGTGCCATTGTTGTTATGGAGTCTACGTTTTACTCAGAAGGCCTCAAAGAACATTTACACAATACTGATCTATACATGTTGTTGAATTTTGATCCCACCTTTGCTTTCAAAGAGATACTACTCCAGATCGTCAACAAAGCTGTATCTTCCAACACCATTTCCGACAGAGACAAGATACCTCATCAAGGACTATCCTCAGGTACCATACATCTACCTAGCACCTAAAATTCACAAGAACTTGAGACAACCGCCTTTTAGACCAATTGTAAGTACCACCAATTCAATACACGCTCCCACTGGAGCTTACATTGATAAACACTTACAAGCAAGTGTCAAAGGTATGATAACATACATTCAGGATACTACTGTTTTCCTGAATAAATTAGAACAAATTGTGATTCTTAGTGACCAACCCATCATCTTATGTACAATTGATGTAAACGCCTTGTACACCTCAATCCCGCACAACCTGGGATTGGAAGCACTAGAGACAGCTCTAGTACAAACAGACAAACCATTGGAACTCCAGGTGTTTATAATGGAACTCATGCAAATCATTCTACAACACAGCTATTTTAAGACTCCTGATCACCATTACTACTTACAATTGTCTGGAGTAGCAATGGGCAACTGCGCTGCTCCTGCATATGCAAATCTGTTCATGTATACATTTGAACTCCAACACATACTCCACAACGCACTCTGGCAACCTTTTCTATGTGCGTACTACAGATACATTGACGATATTTTCCTTGTTTGGCAAGGCACGGAGACTCAACTTCTAGCTGCAATTAATCATCTCAACACTGTTAATGAACGGATTCAATTTACTCATACCCTCAACAAGACTGAAATTCCATTTCTGGATGTGCTTGTTAAACTACATGACACCAAATTCAGAACCTCCGTTTACACTAAAGCTACGGATCGCAACAATTATCTACACCACAAAAGTTTCCACCAACCAAGTCTCAAGCGGCACCTACCATACTCCCAGCTATTGAGAGCCAAACGGATTGCTTCCACAGAGGAAGCATTTAGAACTAACAGCTCTAAAATAGTGGAAAAATTCCACCAGCGTGGATATCCTAAAAACACCACAGTTTGTGCTGAAAACAGGGTTAATCTCAAGATTCGAGAAGAATTACTTAAACCCAAACCTAAGGTTCAACAACAGGACACCTGATCTGTGTTCACATCAAAATATTCTACTCACTCTCGCCAAATCAAAGAGGTTATTCGCAAACACTGGCCACTCCTACAATCAGAAACAGATTTCAACCAAATCTTTGAAAAACTGCCTATTTTTGCATACAAACGTACCAAAACAATACAACAGCTTATCAAACAACCGACAATCACCAGTGACATCATCTACAAAGGAACTATTCCATGCCATAACTGCAGTCACTGCAACAGCATAATTCCCGGATCTACTATGACTCACCCTACCCAAGGTACCATCATCAACCTTCGTGTGAATGCGACATGCGATACAACAAATGTGATATACATGATCAAATGCCCTTGTGGCCTCCCATACGTGGCCAAAACTGAACGCAAAATTAAAACCAGATTAAATGAACATCGGAGTAACATCCGCACCAAAAACCTTAAATCCTGCATTGCTTCACACTTTACCCAACATTCACACAATCCCAGCCAAATAAGATTTCTAATTTTGGAAACTATTGATAAACTACCACATCAAGACAATAATAAAAACTTACAACAACGTGAGTTGTATTGGATTTACCGCCTTCGGGCGGTTCAACCGAAAGGACTTAATGAACGTTTGGAATTCAGTTGCCATTTATGATTCATTAATGTGTTGTTTGACAATTTATACTCGTTATATGGTACTGATTGGTCTTTCTATTAAGCTGTGATATAGTTTTCATCAATTTAACATGTTTTCACTGACTCTTGTATGTTTAGCTATAATTCTGTATGTTGCCTTTATTTTCTTAGTTTACCTTTCGTTTTTTTATGGGTAGCCACATTCATATATAATGATACATTTTGTGTCTTTCTTTAGCTTACTTTCTTCGTTTTCCTCAATTATACTTATACACATCTATTGGCTTCGACTATTTCAGGTTACTCTGCTTTTACTGATCTTCGTGTATCTAGAATACTGTCCTTTGTCTATGTTTCACTTCGTTCAGGTGCTAGCACGCCCGTCTTTTATGTTTACTTCTACACATCTTTTTAACACTCACGCGCGCATGCGTGGCGTCTTCCGGGTTCCTCCTGTCTATGGAACCTGGCTTTCGCCTACACACGGTGCTCTGCCGTTTGACTTTTCTATTTCTCTTCAAACGCGGTAAGACTTTTTCTTGAACATCGTAGCGGCGACTTCATCCTTCAGGCACAATGGTGGGACCTTTCGGTTTCTTTAATACTTGCGTGCTCTTTTCCCATTTATTTTATCACTGTGCGTACTCACATGGGATGTTTCTTTGGCATTTTCGAGCACTTTCATGATTCTTAGTCTGGCACCCTTTAAGGCTAGTTCGTTTTTCACTACATGTATACTGAGGATGCTCGTATATTCACTATATTTATTTGATCCATATATTTCACTACACTCGCACGTGGGGATAATCTACGTTAATTTTTGTGGCAATTATTTTTCAAGTCACATTATTTATAACCTTGTATTTCCGTGCTCCATATATTTTGCGATTACTTAGTAGTTCCATTTCCCTTTATTTCACAGACCCCGTGAGGAAGCGCACTGATGTGCGAAATGCATTGGGGATTCTAAAACCATGTGGATCTTATACATGTTGTTTATGTATGATTGACTTTGGAAAAATACGTCGTGACTATTCAATCATATGAAGTCAATATGATGTTTAACGAATAAATAGTTGAAACTATTACAAATATCCTGGAGTAAAACCTACCCTTTATTTGGATTACATTTGTGAATTAACATTTAGCACATTTCATGCTCAAGAGTACTACAGGTCATTCTTACTCGCAGTAAGATTTTCTTCATTATTCAATTGCCAGCACCTCGGGACCCAGGAGGTGAACACATGTAGTACCTACAAGATTTAAAAATTGATTACAATTCTTCTAGACCACCATTACAAGGGAGTGCAGCGGTCTTCACCACTTTATAGATACAGATTGAACAGGTGGGGTGATAATGAAGATCCCTGTGGAACTCCACAAGTTGACCACATTAGTTGCAGTTAAGTGGGAGAGGCAGACCGACTGGGAGTGGTCCTCCAAGAAGGACATAATCCAGCTGAGAGCCGAACACTGAAGTCCTGCGTCCCTGACACAATCCACCAAGATTCCATGGTCGACAGTATCAAATGCAGCAGATCTAAAAGCACCAGAGCCCGAGGGATGCCCTTGTCAGCTTCCTTCCTTAGTTCGTCCAGCACAGTCAGTATTACTGAGTCATTTGAATGAGAGAGACGAAAACCTGCTTGGTGGAGATCAAGGAAATGAGACTGTTCGATGAATGAGCAGAGGCAGTTCGCCACATGCGATTGCAATACCGTGGCCAGATAAGGGAGCAGAGATATTGGAGGTGGGGGGGGGGGGCAGTTCAATGGTATCAATGGGTCTGCTCCTGGTTTTTTTAAAAGGGGAACTATGATGGCTTTTTTGAAGGCTCTAGGAACACAGCCCTGTGTTAAAGATTCGTTCAGAAGAGAGAGGGCAGGGTCGGGGTTTGCAGTGAAAAAATCTCTTAAAATGTGAGGTAGACAGCTGTCAGCAGGGCATCCGGACTTAACTGTGATCAGTAGTTCCAAATGGGTTTCTCTGCTGATTGCCGGGAATTGATGCAAGGAGCAGTGGTTTCTCAGGGACGTTGGTAAGGCCTCATATGCAAGGCTAGCGGGAATGCTGGCTTTAATCATAGTAATTTTGTTGATGGAAAAAGTATTCAAGGAGTTGCAGAGCGACCGGGAAGGGGCTGATTTTATTCTGACTATCGGGATTGGATAGCTCATTGACAATTGTAAATATATCTTTCGATTTATTGGTAGAATTCAGGATTTTCGGAGAGAAGAAAGTGACCTTACTAGATGGAATAGACTTTTTTTATTCCTTAAGTTGAGCTAAGTAGACGTCTTTATCCGGTGAATAGGTTCATTTCCACTTCCTTTCAGTTTGGCGCAGGACTAGTTTTTTAATTTTTAAGTCTTCTGAAAACCATATCTGGGCCTCATGATACCAGGCTGTTTTTATTATCCTGAAAGGGGCACGTTCATTACTAGCTGCTGTTAAACAAGCTGTGATGTTTTCTTCGCTTAGGTTAATGGGTGGCTGGTTGATGGGAACTGTATTTGCTAGTGAAAAGCAGAAGGCATTAATATCAATGCTGTTCCATTTCCTTGCCATAAGCGCTCCTTTAACTAGGGTTTGTTGTGGTTATATTATTAATCACAAACTTTATTAGGAAGTGATCAGACCATGCGCAGGGGGATACTGTCAATGCGGACACCATGAGGTTAGATGTCCACATTTGATCTAGTGTGTGTCCTTCGATGTGTGTAGGGGGATGTTGCATGTTGAGTATAGTGTAACCCGTTAAGTAGATCGGTCAATTCTGCAGAATGAAGGCCACCCGTCGCGTCATTGGCCCAATAATTAAAGTCAGAAAGCAGCAGAGTTTTAGTATGGTTGATTTTAGATGGGCCAACTGCTCACCTAATATTTGGGGGGGAAGGAGCATGTTCTGAGGGGGCATATAGAGCAGTACACAAATTAAGGGTAACAAAACCGAGTTCAGTTTAGTAACTAGATTGAAGACTGAGGTGATATCTAGCGTAGTGAGTGCGGTAAATTTGTATTCCTGGCGAATTATGGCAGGTACCCCTCCCCCTATTTTCCCCGCTGGTCAGTTAGCCTAGAGGATATAATAGTTGTTGAGGAGGGTGGCCAGAATATCGGGGGCGGACTCCTGTGAGAGCCAGGTTTCAGTCAATAAGAAAATGTCTGGCTTAGTTGAGTCCAGTAGATGAAATATATCTAATTTGTGTTTTACCAGCAAGAGACTATTTAGGTATGTAATTATAGGTTTAGATGTCCCAAGGTTATCCGGTCTCTGGGGGCTTTTAACGACAGAGGGGAACTGATCAAGTTCAGGAAAGGAGTCCCTTGTTTCCATATTCCCAGACTTTAATAAACTGGAGCCAATGGGGGACTGAGAGGATAGTATTTAGAGTGTTGAAGCTTTAGATCACTCGAGGTGTAGTTTAAAAAATGGGCATAGTGACTGGCCTCTGGCCCTGGATGGCCACAGACAGGCTTGCCTTTGGTGCACCTTTTGAGCGTCGCCGGCGTACCCACTGCACGCGTCCGTAGTGTTCCCTTGCTGCTACCGTCATTTAATGGACAGCTGCAGCCTTAGGTCCTCCTCTCCCCCTCAGTGATTGGATGCCCCTGATGGGAGTTTTACCAGGAAGTAAGATCAGTGCCTGGCCGGTGTATAAGGATGGATGAAGGTTCACCCAATATTCATAAGTTAGAGCCCCAAGCAGAGGTTCTATGTACATCTATATATAGTCATCTGGCACACAAAAATATATATCACAATTGTATAGCAATAATGTAGTCTCCAATCGAAGTTTCTTCAATCTTGTTCTTAACTAGTTTTTTATAGTAATCTTCACTATAGCCTTCACAGTAGCCATAGGGAACACTCGTTTCGTCATAATCACGACTTCATCAGGACTACAAATATCAAAAGGATGAATTGTCTACTTTATGGTGGAACATCTCTTAGCAAACGCACATAGTGAATTTTGTGGAGGCAGGTCATGTCACCATATACTCTTTACATATAATTTATCAGTTGAGTCTCTCATTTGGGTATATAAGGACAGATAAAGGGTGATGAAAAATTATGAAAAATAATGGAAAAAAACGGAAAGTATAACAAGTTCAGTGAGTGCCTTAAGACCATCTTCCACGGTGTAGTAGAATGTAAAACAAAAGAAAAACAATCAAAAGGGAGTCATTCGTTTATAATTGCAAATATGAGATCAAGGCACATATCATGTGTCAGCTAGAACCCGCATGCAGATGACATACTATAAGGAAGAGTGATTTGTATCTCCGTATCACAGATATACCAATTTAAACACTGTTCTTGGGTGACAAAAACCATCACTCCACCTGGGGAGATAAGATGTGGCTTATTGAAATAAGTAATGTAGATTATTAAGTGATTAATATCTGCGCATAACTGTCATGTGTAACAGTAATCCCAAGTGTACAATATACACTCACCCAAAGCGGTATCAGGCTTGGTATATAGGGAGAGAATAAAAGGTTAATTTGTAGTTTAGGCAAAAGAAACAAGTATATCTGAAAAGGACAAAGTATTGACAGTCATACTTTTAAGTATCTGCAACATAGTGAATCAGCAACCCATATTGCTGGGTAAGTTGAAAATAACTAGACCACCACATTTCCTCAAAGTTTCATTATCTAAATACAGATTAAAAAGAAGGATCTTGGGTTAACCTCGTATTGTCTTAATTGACAATTAACCACTTTGCAAAGTTATACTGTAACTGTAAACGAGGGTGGTGAGGACTGGATTCAGTTTTGTACCTCGAGCTATTGCAGACTAACGCTGCGGGTATGCAGTGAGTTCTGGCCTTCCGCCGTTCAGCGCAAGCGCAATATTGCCTTCCCGATTTTTAAGAAAAGTAAAGGAAAATAGAGGACGGACAGCTAGCCCGACGTAAACCATGTTAACGTGGGCAAGTTGGTAACACCATATTGGAATTGTGTACACAGGTGTATATGCCACAGGACCGTGCTCGACTTAGGCCGGTGATAAAAGTTTTCCGAAAGGCTCATAAAGGGGGTGAATCTTAGTGACATTACTATATACCGATCTAAGTCAAAATTGTGTTAGAATTTATGTTAAAAAGAGAAGTCAACTATATAATGTGCATTAGTACCGACTTGATCCACAGGGAGAATCTAATGAGTTATCCATTATGTGCTGGGGTTGGTAATTTGAAAGAAGGTCACATTGTAATATTTTTCGCAAGGTAGATCTATTGTAACATGCATGTAAACCATTACTGATGTACACTTCATCATAACCATTGTGCAAGTTCTAGTTCAGTGTCCATCAGCAGAATTATGCAGATCCAAGATTGTTGGTTATCAGTTAAGTTCCGTTATCCGTGCTATTTACTGCACTAGTTATTTTTAACTGAGGGCCAGTGCATATAGCACGCAGCTATTACAATAACTCTAATTACATGACTATTGTGCCAGAGCATAGTCCCTCACTCAAAACTGGCCTATATCGATGAGCCATAATCTGCAATGTCTCAGATAGGGTAATTTAATTTTGCCAAAGTTAATGTGAGTCCATTATTGAGAATTGGACAAGAAGATCAACTATAGGCTAACCAGTCTGAATATACACTAAGGAACAGGTTAGGGTCAAGTGTGGTTGACCTACCTGCAGGTTCAATCCACCTAGTGAAATTCACGCAGTGTTTATAAGAAGCCAATAAACCTGTGATATTGAATAGAAGGTACCAAAGTATATACATATCAGATATTCCATGATAATTGCATCATTACCCCAGGAAGGACTATAGTTCATGGTCAATGTTTAGACCCCTTTTAACTAATTGTAATCGCATAATCCACATCGCTTCTCTGCGTCTCTGACTTAATTCACTGTTGCCTCCTCTGTGGTCTCTGCTCACATGATCAATACCATAGAATTTAAAGCTATTATATCCAGTTTGTGATTCACATTCCATGGCATGGGTGACAACAGGGTAGCGTACATCGTTGGCTTTCATGGCTCTCATGTGTTCCCCAGTATCAGAGGCACCCGATTGTGCTGACAACATATATTCTTTCACATGTACAGACAATTATATACACCACATATTTTGTATTACATGTAATGTTGTGCAAAATCACATGTGTATCACCACCCCCATCTCTGAATCTCTTAGTTTGATCCATAGCCCACCAGCACACACCACAGTGACCACATTTTTAAAAGCCCAAACTCTAGTTTGTTTGTCAGTTGTCTTGGCTTCTATATTTTGGGTAACTAGGACTAAGAAGTTTTTTCAGGGCTTGCCCCCTACGAAACATTATGCCAGACCTATTGGTCTATCTGACGTCAGTAGGTGCCAATGTCTCTGAAGGGACTTCCGTTTGTGTCTTTGGAGACCCTAAACATTTAAAAACATTTAGGAAATGTTGTGTTTGATTACTGCTGCACACATTTCACACACATACACTGACTATCCTATGCAGAAGTATTGTCCTAAATAGTCAGTCTTTTAGAAGGAAGGCTCTGGTAGTCGATCTGCAGATATGACGTCTCATGAATAACTGCTGCCCAGGCTCTAACTCCGGTTATGGAGGGCAACTCTGAGGCAGGATCAACAACTGAGACAGCATCTGAGAGAGCGGAAAATAGAGGAGAATCTGGAAGCCAGAGTTCTATTCGACAACTCCTCTTACAGCAATTCTGAGGAACATGATGATGGCAGTTCTGCTGTACCTGCGCAAGCACACACTGTGCAGAGTAGCGACCATAGCAGGGTAGACCAACCCAGAGAGCAGGCATATAAGGTAGCAAGTACAGACAGAGTGCTTTCTTGGGAGCCCCTAAATTTATCTCATCCCCAAATTCTGCCATTCACTGGCAACGGTGGATGTAAAGTCAATATTGCCCATTTTTTGCCATTTGACTATATCCATCTCTTTCTAAACATGGACTTACTTGAGAACATTGTGCAGCAAACAAATATGCATGCCAAACAATTTGTAAGGGAGCATGGAGGCATTCAAGGGCCTCATTCTAGGGCACACCAGAGGACTCCCACTTCACTTCAGGACTTTTAGATAATTTTTAACCTTACGCTTACAATGGAGTTAGTGCACAAACCAAGCTTGCAGTCCTACTGGTCTAATCGCACGGTTTGAGCAACACCGATCTTCACACCGTACATGAGCAGAGACCATTTTTTCTATTGCAGCACATGCTGCATTTCAATGCAATTCTGCTGCATTGCCCCAGGACCATCCAGAAGATGACAGGTTGCTCCAATTTTCGGCCTGTCACAGAACATTTGTCTGCCTGGTTTCCAGAGAGATACTCCAGGAAAGAATATAGCGATTCATGAGTCCTTGATCCTCTACAAAGGGCAGCTGCTATGGAGGCAGCAAAAGAGCACACTATTGCATCAAGTTGTACATGCTGTGTGAGAGCTCTACTGGCTATATGTACAGCTTGAACGAGTATACAGGAAAGGAGTTCAATCTAAACTCTGTAGTGTTGCCCTCCCACTATAGGAGTCATGCGAACGATTGTATGGGAGCTTGTTCACCCAATCTTCCACAAAGGTTAAAGGTTGAAACCATTATGTGGACAACCTCTATACAACAATACAGCTGTTCAGTGAGATGTACAGAGATTGCATTGTGGCACAGTTCATTGTTGCTGTAAAGGATTCAGACAGGAGCTTGTTCATAAGAAGCTCCAAAAATCCCAGAGTACTGCGTTGTGTTCGAATGACCAGCTCGCAGTCAAGTTTTCTGATAGGCGTTATGAATTGTAGTGAGCACATACACATGATGAGAGAACTTCCCCGTCACGGTTGGGGTTAGATGGCCTAAGTTCACAAGCCCACCTAGATACTTGATTACAACAAGTGGATAAGAACGATGAGGTTCTTCAGCCATACAATGCAAGTCATAAAACTTGTACTTGGTAGAAGAACCTGTTTACCCACCTGATCCAGATGGCAACATACAATGCATATGTTGTTTATCGCCACACCACCACAAGAAGTGTCATGTCTTTCTTTGACTTGCAATTGATCCTCGTTGAAATGCATACTGCTACAAAAGCAGCAGCCTCCACTTCATATGCTCTGGAGGACGTGGCAAGGCTGCAGGGTCAACACTTTGCTGATCGCAATCTTGAAACGGCTAAATAGCCTCGACCGTGTTGTCGTTGTAGAGTCTGCTCTAAGTAAGGAAAAAGAGAGGAGAGTAGTGTTTACTGTCCCCAGTTCCCATTTCAGCCAGCCCTGCGTTTTCCTGCCAGCTTTAAGTTGTACTACACAAAAGTTAAGTAATGGGAAATTGACTGAGGTGGCGCTGCCGTTAGGTAAACCCTTAAATGGTTGTGCATGGATACCTACCTTCGATTGGCCACTATTTCACTAGGCAAGCAGCCATAGAAAGTTTGTTCCTCTATTTGAAAAAATCATGGACTTCCTTATAGCCTGCTTGGCACCTCTATGCGCTGTCAGAAAATGTCAGGTGTTATGTTCACTGACTGACAAGGGCATTACAGTCCCCACACTGCACATAATGGTTGATGGAACACAAGCCACATTCTCACAGAGTACCCTGTATGGCAAACTTGCAAAGGTTTGACTAGATTTTAAAGTGCTGTTAGGTAGCCAATGTATACAGCACAAGTACCACCCTGATCACCTGCCAGAGCCAGAGCAAGTGTAATAAAACAAACACATGTCCCCTAGTCTCATCAGGACAAAAGTTGTCTGACTAAAGTTCCCAAGAAACAGCGGAATCTTGGAACCTTCAATAAGGAATCCTGCAAGCAACATGTGCAAGAATAGTTCAAATCAGTCAAGTTAGAGTCTGTAATGCATATATCAGGCCGCTTTGTTAGTCGGACAGTTCCCATAGGGTAAACAAATTATTCAGGATAAGTACTCCTTTGTATTGAATGGAGAAAGTGGTTACATCTACACATACAGAAGTCCTCCAAGACAAAGCCAACAATGCTAAATAGGCCGCTCGGTTCCTTAGACAGCCCCGTAGAGGTAAATGGATTACTCGTGGAAAAACACACATTTGCATTGTTTCACACCACCAACATGATTGCATATCTTGCTGCGGCATGACTATACAAAGTTGTGCTTTTCTTGAGTAATTCTTTTACCTCTATGGCTAGAGCTTAGCTTAGGTCGGTTTGATATACAATTCTATGCAACCATGGAATCTCTTCAGTGTCTTCTTCTATGTTGTGGTATATATACTTGTTCACTGTCCAAGCATTGCGTCTGCACTAATTTGGATATATAATGAAATGTATATTGTCCATGTACTAAAAATATTAAAACAATCATCATACACAATGTGGTGTCCTGTACCCTTTTTCAATAATAGTGGTTATGAGACAAGTAATTAACTGAGTTTTCAAACTTTCAAAGCAAAAGTAGAAGTGTTGGTGAATGAGTCTCACAGGAAATTTGTTCGGTGGATGGCATTGGCATAGGTTCACTTGGCAAGTATACAGTATTAGTAAGGTTTCTGATGAGGACAGAGTCATGAACGGGTAAAAAAAAAAGCTTAGGCTAGGTGTGCTTTCACAGGGATATTGCTTAGGTAGAAGGCAGATTGTAAAGGTAGTTCAGATAAACATGCCATCACTTTATCTTCTCATAAGGATTCAAACCCATTAGCACCACACTCGCCCCAATACTGAATTACTCCATCAATCAACTAAGCAGATTACTCCAAACCATACAGAACACAACAGGTAGCCTCCTCCTTCAACATCCCAATACGCACACACCCAGCACCTGAAACAGTTTCACTGCTTTTTTCAAACTCCTGAAACACACATGCAAAGTCTTACACGGCGCTGGTCTCGAATACCTCAATATTGACTAGGATTTTGGGAAACTTCCAGACACCTTTGTTCAGCATAGGCAGCACCAAAACAAGTAGAATATACTTCTCCTAATTGGCTCCATATAGAAGGAATGGGATCTACATATATGCTCTGTCTCTAAAATGAGTGCATTAAGCACAAAGCTGAACACTTGGCTTTTCGACTATAAAACTCCATGGATCAGCCCCGACTGCGCTTGCATCAGAGACAGGATACCCTCTTGCTTGATAGTGTGTTTTACAAACCAATAATAACATTTCAGTGAACACGTATTAGTAAAATGCTTGCCATGTTCATCCTCAGTCAGAACTTAGTGTATGATCAGTTTACTCTATGATGTGCATTACAGCCACAGCACTGCACATAATAGTGGATGTGATGCATGTTACTTTCTCCCCGACTACCCGGTGTGGCAAAAACTACAGTTCTTCATAGTTTATGACGTTCTCACTCAGTTCGAGCAATGTAGGCCTCAGAAAGCATTATCGGAAACCCCCAACTTGCATCCACAAACTAGAGTTGAATTTACCACAATGGGTGCACTAAAGACGCATTTAAGACATGTCTTACTGAGACTCATGTGGCTGCAATGGGAGCCATTGGTAATGGTTCACTAGGCATGCATTTGGTTATTGTTGGACTTGGCCCTTCTGGCAGGTTCACCCCTAAACTTTTTGCTTTTGATATGTGACTTGGTGCTAGTGATTTTTGGCTTCTGCGCACTTTACCACTGTGTCCCAGGGTAAAGTGCGTGCGTTTAGTGAGGTTGGCCTGCCCTCCCATATGAATGCATGGGGAATGTATGTGTCCCTGGTAGTTCCTGATGTGTGGCGGGTGCAAGCTCAAGTTTGGTATGTGCGGACTTGTGTGATTAAATGCTGCGCGATGATGTGTGCGGCGTTAATGTACCTAGTGTGGAAGTACCACTTCTGGAAGTTGGCCTGTCTGTGTATAAAAGTTAAATTTGTTGTCTGGCTTGTGATTGGCTGTGACTGGCTGGTGTGCCTGGCTCCCTGAGTCAGGATGGGTCTGCCCCGGTGGTGAATGGGAGATCTGCATGTTAATGTGAGGGAGGGGTGCACCTGGGACCTGAATAGGGCTGGGCTTTCCCCACACAATGCTGGCTCCGCCCCCTGTGGTGCGACTAATGACCCTAGCCTGACTAGTGAATAAAGAGAGGGGCTGAGCACATCAGAGTGCTCCAAAACCAGCTGCGACTGGTTTTTCCCCCACCCTACAGACACAGACAAAGGGATTTAGTGCATAAAAAGGGTCTGTGTCCCCATGAAGGTGGTTCTTTTCCCTGGGTCTTACCTTGAGGAGGGCCTGCTGCTGCTGGGCGCCAGGAGAACCGCCACTGTGGACTGCCTCTCTGCCTGGAGGGCCCTGTGAGCTGGCCCCTGGGCCCAGCCTTTTGCCCCCCCCTGCCTTCCAAGGACTTTTTACTGGACTTCACCTGGGAGTGTGACTCTGTTCCTGAAGCGCCTGGGAAGTGCTGGCTTTCTCCTCCAGGGGAGCGCTGTTGTCCCCAGCTGCAGCCCGGAGCTGTAATCCCCTGTCCCTGAGGGATTCCCCGGCGTTGGGTTCCCCCCCTTGCTTAATTTCGACACGCAGGTGCCCACCCAGCGTCTTTGTGTGCTGGCGAGAATTCATTCCGGTAGCCTACCCCGTTCCTGCCGGTTTATATTAAGGGTGGGCGGCCACCTACGCTCCGTGCACGGAGTGTGCGTAGTGCCGTCTACTCTGCATTTTGCGTAGCGGGCGTAGCCAGGCGGCACTACGCACGCTCCGCAGATGGAGCGTAGCTGGCCGCCACCCGCCTCCCTCCCGCCCTCCCTAAATACTTTAAATTAAAAGTGTAAAATAATTAAAAGGCACTTACCTTGCCCGCCGCGTCCCCG